>NW_005871111.1:4857196-4859126 GCF_000147115.1 Myotis lucifugus | reverse complement strand
GGTTAACACTCCATGGCAGTAGCTGGAAAACGCTCGGGGCCTGAGCCCCGCTTTCAGTTTCCTGGGTTGAAGCCTAGGGGGGTTAACAAATGTCCCAACTCCCTCACTCCTCTGTCTCTTCTAGAAACATGACCTATCATGGATCATACAGCACTGTAGGAGGTCCCAAGGCTACAAAATAAACCAAGACAAGGTTCTGGGCCTAAAGAAGATCATAGTTAACAGGAGAAGCAGGCATGTCGATCAACGTGCAAATTGCGATAAAACCTAATACCAAGACAATTATTGAGCCTCTATGTGCCAGGCACTGTACCAAAGACTTCACACACTATTAATGTTTGACATGTCAAGAAGTAAGTATTAGCCCTAACCAGTTTGGTTCAGTGGATAGAGCGTCAGCCTGCGACTCAAGGGACCCAGGTTCGATTCCGGTCAAGGGCAGGTACCTGGGTTGCAGGGCACATCCCCAGTAGGGAGTGTGCAGGAGGCAGCTGATAGATGTTTCTCTCTCATCGATGTTTCTAACTCTCTATCCCTCTCTCTTCCTCTCTGTAAAAAATCAATAAAATATGTATTTAAAAAAAAGAAGTATTAGCTTCCCCGTTTTAAGGAAAAGAAAATGCAGATTTAGAGTCATCAAGTATCTCATAAATTGCAGCCAGAATCCTCATTCTCTCTGGACTGCCAACCTCACACCCTTAGCCTCTATACTGTGCTATCTTTTTTTTTTCCCCTTTATTGATCAAGATATTACAAATGTGTCCTTATCCCCCCAATGTCCCCTCATCTCCCAATCCTGCCCTCACTCTCACCCCTATTGTCCACATCCATCGCTTATGCTTATATGTGTGCATACAAGTCCTTTGGTCGATCTCTCCCCTTCACCCCCACCCTCCCCTACCTTCCCTCTGAGTTTTGAGCATCTGATCAATGCTTCTCTGTCTCTACATCTGTTTTTGTTCATCGGTTTATGTTGTTCATTGTCAGTCAGAGAAAGATAAATATCATTTGTGCTGTCTTAACATGAGCACTTGCACAGAGCTCTAAGCAGAGCAGTGGGAAGATCAGGGAAAGATGGACAGACTGCCCCAGGGAATGAAAGGAGGCTGTCCTTAGGAAGTGAGGCATTTGCATATGCTGCAGCACAGATAAATAAACCAGGTCATTTCAAGATGATCTTTAAGCATAGCCCCTGATTCTAAAAACTGAATATGAGAAGAGAGTATCTCAGAAATTGATTTCACTTAAAAATATTTTTTCTGAGTAACTACTAGGTGCAAAGCATTGTCCAGGGGATTCCATAAAGAATCAGATTCAAGCCTAAATCTTAAGGAGATAACAACCCTTCATTTGCACTGAAAGAATGGAGGCGAAGCTGCCTCCTCAGGGCGGGCAGTAGGGAGTAGAAGAAAGAGTGCTGTCCTGGGAGTTGGGAGATTTGGGTTCTAGTCCCAGGTTTATCACCAGTTCACACCAGACAGACAAACTTCTCTGAGCTCCTCCATTCCTTCAGCTGTGAAATGTGGGGGTTGGAACCGATGATGTCTAGGGGGCTCTTTTTGTCAAGGAAGGACATGGAAATGAGTTACCTGAGAGAGCTGCCAGGCGGAAAGAGAGAGAGTAGTTCACCTAACCAGTTCACCTAACCAGAAGCCCTCCTATCAGAGGCACGTTTGGCCCCTGAATCGTGCAGGCACCCAACAGCCTGGCAAGAATTTCCCTAAATAATGGAACCACAAAGCAGGTACCTTACGAGGTCAATGTCTGTTGGATACGTTGGACATCAACAGCACTAAGTGGCTGATTGAAACGATTATATTATTGTGGTTGCTGTTGGTACAGAATTACAGTAACGGACACTATTTGCTGGGAGTGTTCTGTGCACAAGGTGTCATGAGTGCTTTAATTACGATTATCCCACTTGTGCTGG
>NW_005871111.1:4834527-4856137 GCF_000147115.1 Myotis lucifugus | reverse complement strand
ACTGTACTCTTAACTTCATATGTGCAAACAGTTTCTTCATACATCGCATCATCTGATTTGCACAGCAGCTGGGGAGCTAGATGGAGCATTATCTCTGTGTTATCGAAGAAGAAGAAACTGAGTCTCAGGGGAAGTTGAGTAACTTGGAGGTTTCCTAAACCCACATGCCATATTAATCATGCACTTGTCTAAACTTCTGACCACCCTAGGACGTCAATTTTTAGAACACTATGTCTCATGTCCTAAAGGATATCCAGTTATTTCTATTTGCATTGCAGAATAGGGCCTTCCCGGAGAAACAGCGCCAAAAGGCAGCTGGCATTTCCTTACGTTTTCCAGGACTAAGTGTACATGTTTTCCAAACGGTTAGAATAGTTCAGTGAATCCTAAAGATCCAAACCCTCACAATGATACAATTTTCTTCTTTCAAAATGCCAGTACATCCATCGAACCTCATCCTCTCTATTGCGTTGAGAATGTATATGTAAACTGCATAAACATTTTAAGCTTTCTTTTCTAACTATAAGGCTATATGTAATGTGATGGAATAGATCATGAAGCACTTTCTTATAAATTTTCTGTGTAATATATATAAATGTGACTTTAACATAGCTCTGTATATCTCAGAACTTATCCATCAAGTTTCTCCCACTTTCTACCGAAAGAAAGCACAGAAATGTAAAAACCTTTTATCTGCCTCGCATAATCAGACGTTCTTCCCACTAAAGAAGCTGGTAGCTATTCAAGAGGTTGTATTGTGGTTTGAATCAATGAAAAAAACTGCCATGGCAACCACAGGGATAAATCTCATAAACATAATGTCAGGCAAAAGACACCAGATATTAGAGTACATAAAAATAGGATTCAGCTAGAGAAAGTTCAAAAGAAGTAAAGTGAATCTATGATATTAGAAATCAAGATAGTGGTTAGCTTGGGGCGGGGGAGTGACTGGGAGGGGACTTCAGGGGCCTTCTTTGGGGTTGACAATGATCTCGTTCTTGGTCTGGGGTACTGGTTACGCGGGTGAGCTCATTTTATGGAAATTCAGACTTCACTTGTGATTTGTGCACTTTTCTCTCTGCATGTTCTACTTTAATAAAAGGTTTCTGATAAAAATCAATTAACTATCTAATTTTTTGGTCCTTGACATGTGTAACTGCCAACTGGATTCTCATGTCACTTCTGTTTCTTTTGGAGCTTCTCATTGGGAAGTGCTCCACTCTAATTCTGAAATTTTTCTCTAACTTCAACCTTCTTCTCTGCCCAATTTGCATTTCCCCAGTGGCTACTGGAGGCAACAGCCAGCATGGTTTCAGGAAGAAAAGTTCTGCCATTTCCCACTGTGCGTCTTGGGGCAAGTTGCTTGCTCCATGTGACTTTGAGGATCTCTATCTGTAAAAGGGGGGAGGTGAGACAATGTGTGCAAATGCCTGCAGAACACTTAGCATAAAGGTGCCCTTGGAAACCCGACTTTTGCCCTTAACTCCTCCCCACATTGCCCAGTCAGCTTGGCTCTTCATCTATCGTAAATCCTGTGAACAGTAATATATAAAACAACAATGCTCACCACCCTGTGGGAATTCCTGGGAAACCCCCATTGTCCATATTGTCTCTTCTGCTTCCATAATTGGAAAGCATCCACACTAGGCCAACTACATGGACCACAAATGCACTACTCTAACCTCAGCGGGGCCCTACATGTAGTGCTGATGTCCCACAGTTTTTTCACCAAAACATTCCTGGACTCAAACTCTCATATCCATTTCTATCTTCTCACTTTTAAACAAAGATCCAATTTCCTCCTCCACTGATAAGGGTTAATTTGAATTCCATCAATTGCACCTACTCAAGAGTGCTCTTTATCTCCACTCTTACCCAGACATGTTAGTGTCGCTCTCATTTTCTGCCCTCCATCTCCTCTAGTTTCCCGCCCCCTCACTAATTTCACTCATCTGCACCTCTAATTTCTTGCTCTCCATGACTTGCTTCTACTTACACACACATTTGTGTTTCTCCATCTAATAACAACCTAAAAGGCTCTGCTTCAACAATATCTCATCTTTCTCCTTTCCCTGCCCCCGTCCAGAGAAATAGTTTTAAATTCCATTTCCACCTCCTCACCAGCCCCTCACTCCTTCAATGTTTATAATTTTGCTTCTTGCTACTGTTCCCTCCATTCAATGGTAACTGCTTTCTCTCTCCCCAGTGCCAGTGACCGCCTAAATGTGAAATTTAGTGATCACGTCTCAGCATCCATGGACATCTGTCACATGGGATTTAGCAACTCTAATCTGTCCTTTGGCGATCTCTTTTGCTCCCACCTCTTTATACATGTTATTTTCATTTTGATGGCTCCCAAGTCCTTGCCCTGATCTGTTACTGAAGTGTCACATCCACATTTCCAACTACATCTTGCCACACAATTATCCCATTTCTACAAACTAAACTCATTGTAAGATCATCTTATGGAAGAAACACTGTCCAGGGAAAACAGGACATCTGATTTCTAAAACTGGTTATTCCACTAACTTGCTGGGTGATCACAGATGAGTCATTTCCTCTCACTGGATTTTCTTTTACATGAAGCAAAGGGATTGGGCATAATCAGAATAACTTTCAGAGCTCTGAAATTCTAAAATGCTATGTTTAAAAGCCATCATCTTCTTCCCATCTTTTTCTAGACTTCCATATTTTTATTAATGGCACCACCATTCCCCCAGTCATAAACCTAACGTAAATCCCATAAACAGTAATACATAACGCAGCAATGCTCACCTAGTCATCTAAACTTAAAGTCTCAGCTTTATTTCCTATACCTCCATTTTCTCAATTTCCATAACCCACTTGGCAGGCTCCACGCGTTCTATTGCACCCAGTCCTATCTTTCCCTTTCTCTCATTATAAACTATAGTTAATCCCTCATTTAACTAACCAGATTTTGGCTAAAGGTCTTTTGTAGTCACTTTTTCATTGGTCTCCATGTTTTAAGCACCAAAAAGATTGATTTTCTTTATATGTAGTTCTTATTACATTAAGTACCAGCTCAAAAATCTTTAACGACTCCCATGGTTTATTAAATACATCCTAACACCTTCATCTAGTGTTTAGGGTTCTTTATAGCCCAGGCCTAACATCTTATACTTTCCTCTCTTACTTATTTTCTGCTGCAACCACAGAGGTGGATTTGTTCCCCAAACAAGTCTTGTTATTCTCGGCACCCTCTCCTGGTTTGTGCTGTTTTCTCTGACTGGATGACGTCCTCTATAGTGTCTTACATTATAATCCCTTGAAATCCATGCCATCGATCCAGGCCTAAATCAGATGTTAATTTCTACTTGAAGGCTTCCTTGATTCCCACAGTGGGAAGCTATCCATCCTTGCTCAGAATGCCAGTGCCTTCCCTGATCTCTGCAGTGACCCTTAATCATGTTCTAAGCTGATTTGAAAGGACTTGGATGTGCTCCTTTTTCCTATTATCTGGAGGGCAGAGGCTATGTCCCCTTTGTACCCAGAACAGAACTTCGATCGCAAGCTTGCAACAGAAGGGGTACAAAAACATGAATAAAAAGTATTTAATATTGTACTTAGTGTATGATAAAAAAAAAGTCAAAAGGAACATGCCCTTAAGGTATTGTCCAGGGAGACAAATTATTATCCAATAGACAATTAGAAAACAATGTAAGAATTTCTGAAATGTCAGCACCAAATTGAATTGCTTATGATTTAAATTCAGACTTTGTTCTGGGTCAACTTTAAGTAATTGGATGATATTAGACACAAATCACCCTTGGCCACTTTCCCTATGAGTAAATTGTAGAGTTGTCAGAGTTAGCCGAAAACAAACAAACAAAAAAACCCAGGACATCCAGTTAAAATTTAAATTTCAGATAAACAACAATTTTGTTATTTCTTATGCAACAATTAGTTCTTATATTAAAAAATTATTTGTTAGATATCTGAACTTCAAATTTAACTAGGCATCCTGTATTTTATCTGGTAACTCTAAATATGGGGACTGTCCTCAGTCATCTCTCTACACCAACATTCTCAGTTCAATAGCATTTTCAGAGAAAGGCAAGAAAACCATGCTGTTCCCTCAGCTCATTACTCCCCCACCCCCCTAGATCTTTGCACTCAAATTTTAGCTCAATTATAATAGACCCCAGGAGCCCTCCCTGATTCTATCTAAAATAGCACCTCCTTATCCTCCCAACCCCACTCTCCAGTCACTCCTTGTCTCCTTAATTTGCTTTCTTTTCATTATCTGAAATTATCTTCTTCACTCTTTAGGACTCATGTTTATTGTCTCTCTCTTTGTCACCAGAATGTGGTTTTTCAAAGAGAAGGATCTTTATTGTCTTATTCACTGCTGTGTCCCCAGCATCCAGAAAAATGCTTGACACATGAAACACTTAAATAACCAAATAATGCAATAGGTGCTAAAAACAAATATTTTGACCAATGAGGGCTAAGGAGCTCCAAAGCAAAGAAAAAAAAAAAAAAACAAAGAAGAAGAAGAAGAAGCAGCAGCTGAGTATTGTTTAATGTAGTCAGGGAAGGCCTATTAGAAGAGTGTGGTTTTAATAATTCTGTAAAGCAGTGGTTTGCGGGGAGGAACATTTTCAAGTTCCTTGCCCTCCTTCTTCACCTCACTGGGGCCTATCAGAATAGAGGGAGGGAGATGAGCACTGTGATGATTCTGATATGACCCCTCTAACTCCATCTGAGAACCCCTATCATAAAGAATGAGTAGAATAGTGTATTAGTTTCAAGTGCACAGCCCAGTGATTAGACATAGTATTATACATCAACTGTAATTGAAAAATATTTAAAAATATAAAATAAAATCTGTTAATAGCTTTAAAATGAACAGTGTGGACAAAAGGGGCCACATGCTAACCTGACAAGCTCAGGGGAAGCCTGCATGGCAGTCTTGAAAACTCAGAGAGCTAAAATAACCACAAAAGATGGCCTGAAAATTAAATATTTAACTACAAACAGGTTATAGTGGGTAGTCATGTCCTAGGCCAGTATTTTCCTTGACAAAGATCAACTTAGATCTTTACTGAGCCCATTTGTCTTTTTGCCTCTAAGATAACATATCTGTGAAATGTCTGGGTAACTTTAACTTCCTTTTTTTCCGGACCCCTCAGGGAATGGCACCAGGACATTCCCTCATTATTATTGTTATCAAGTTAACCGTCAACTATTAATTATGTTAAACGATCCTGTACCCATCTGTGTAAAAGAAGCATATGTCCATCATTTCACTTTTTATCCAATCCCAGAGGTTTCCCTGTTTTGCTTTATCCCACCTCTCTAGCTATCACCAATGGATTTTATGTAAACCACCTACATCCTTTTTCTTTGATTGCAATGTATAAATACAGATGTAACCTGCCATTCTCCGGAGCATTATCTCAAGTCATTGAGGTTCTGCTTCCCGGCATATGTCGACAGCTTGGCTCAAATAAACTCACACAAATTCTTTATAGGTTTCAATGGTTTTTACATTAATAACGGGTAGGATTTGATCAAGGAGAAAGCATTAAGAATGGTATTATCTGTACAGAACAATGTGAGTTGAGTCCAAAGAGAAGAAAATGAGCATTCAGTATTGGGGGTGTGAAAGTGCTGCTCAGATCAGAGTAGAGAGTTGAGAGTTTGTGCTTCAGCTCATAGGCAATGGCAAACAAAGGAAGGCTTTTCAGAAGGCAGTGACGTGGTGGAAATGAAAATTGGTAGCCATAATTATTACCAGGGTTAAGAAACTATGATGTACCAAACACAGCCCAATGCTTATTTTTGTAAATAAAGTTGTACTAGAACACGGCCACACCTATGTGTTTACATATTGCCCATGTAGACTTTTACTGAAAGTTCAGTAGGATGCCTGTAATGCTCGTCCCTCATGAAAGGATGCAAAGCCCTACGTGGCCTTTAAGATTCTGCCATTGCAGAAATAGCCTCATTGCCAGGACTTGACTAATTCATTTTATATGATGATTCCATTCATACATGCGCTAATTTCTAAATACTTTAAGGTATTTTGTTTTTACAGGTATGAAGTTAAGTGCTGGGTTTCATATTTCCATGACTTGTGACTCTTAGGCCTTGTTCATCATCTATCATATTTACCATATTCTATCTGTATGTGATTCTGATAACACATAACAGTCATATTTTAGCGTCTCCTAACCTGACACAAAATAAGAAAATATAGTTATAAATAACCATGCAGCAAGTTCAAGACTCTTCCCAGAAACTGATATCTAACAGAAGACTGGCATGAAGCTTGGTTTCCAGCAATAGCACCAGACATATGAGCAGGCTGGGTGTCATGGCTAAGTTTTCCAGTAACTCCAAAAATATCTGCTCTTACCTCTTTCTCTATATAGTTACACAAACACTGACCTCCATCCATGTCGCACGTCTAGTTCTCTCTGAACTCTAAGTCTTACTCCTGACGACAATGATCTAACATTTCACGCAGATGGGTAGCGTTTGCTTTCCTGAGAGCCTCCTCCTGGAAAAGGTTGTCTGAGATGACTTTAAAGGAGGCTTCAATCTCTTCCTACTGCTGTGAGGTGGAAGCAAAACTTCCTCTTGGCTACAGCAGACCTTGCAGCATTTATTCTAGAAATATTTATCCAGAGTCTATCATGCGAGGTGTTGGGGTTGCAATGGTGAAAAAATAAGCACTAGTGAATGACTTGTGGCCTTAGTGCCTACTTGGAGTTATATTTCTATATAGGCAACTGAATTCGAGTGGTAAGGATAGTGCCATGGTAGTTGCTGGGTGCATTGGAAACTTATAGGATGGTCACCTAACAAAGCCATGAGGACTTCTTGGAAGAAGTGGTGTCCAAGTGATAAACTGAAGAAGTTACATAAAGAAGAGGTTGGGAGCCCTGACCGGTTTGGCTCAGTGGATAGAGCGTCAGCCTGCGGACTCAAGGGTCCCGGGTTTGATTCCGGTCAAGGGCATGTATCTTGGTTGCGGGCATATCCCCAGTGGGGAGTGTGCAGGAGGCAGCTGACCAATGTTTCTCTCTCATCGATATTTCTAACTCTCTATCTCTCTCCCTTCCTCTCTGTAAAAAATCAATAAAATATATTTTTTTTAAAAAAAGAAGAGGTGGGGAGAAGGGAGCCAAAAGAAGAGAAGTTCTGAAGGTCCAGAAAGAATAGAGTACCAGATACCTGCATTAACAGTATGTTACAATCAGTTGCTGACTATCTGAGCAGAGCTAAAAAGCTTTAAGGTAGATTCTAATCACGCCTTAGTGTGTTACACAAGAAAGCAAGGGTTTTGGCTTTTATTCCACTTTTTAGATTGCCACTAAATTTTTTCTGTGTGAACTCTGGCCATCACTTCACCCTTTAGGACATCAGTTTTCTCATTTGTCAAGTGGGGCTCGGAATACCTGCCCTCACAAGAATTCGTAGGGATCCAATGACACAGTGTGTGGGAAAGTGCTCTGCAATCTCTCAAACAGGAGGGATTACTATTCTAATCCCTGCCACCACCCAGGCCACTCCCTGTTTCCACCCTCCATAGCCCATCCAGATTCGTTCAGCAAATGCAAGCTGATTTTAATGTCATCTGCTGACAATAAATCAAACAGGGTGATCAAGAGCCAAAAGACCAGTTTTTAGATTCTCCCAGGCCACACAACATCATAGCCCACACCATGGTAACAGATAACAACATGATGCCCATCAGGGAAGTTTACCAAACTGGGCCAGCTGTAATTCTCTTTGTTTTTCTTGAACCGGAGCAGGGAAGTGTCTCATTGAATGATAGTGGCTAGAGAGTGATGCTAAGAGGGGCTGGTTTGTGGATGAACTGTGCATTTCCATTGTTTTCTGTCTTCAAAGCCAAAGAATCCCTTCCACTTCAGGCCCTTCTCACATTCTCCAGAAACCAGCACACAGGTAGTGAACTGCTATTTAAAAGCAGTTTAGCTTTCCCTGTTTTTACTCAGAGATGCCGTGTCTTAATTCCTCCCTGCTGCTAGGCTTACTGTAATCAAACAGTCCAAACTGTCTATGGGAGGCTGGTGGCTGCCTTCCAGACAAAGTGAATCAGTTGGATGAGCAGTAAGCTCCAAGCTTTAGAACGAACTTTCTCTAGAGTTCTCAAAGCCCAGCGAATATGTCGGTTATATTTCTCCCATCACAAAGTCATTCTTTAGGAGAAGTTCAGCAGCCATCCCAGCAAGAAAAAGGTCCTTGGAACTTTCATGGGTGTAAAAACCAGACCTGTCATTGGGAAAGGAACTCAATTATGCCCATGGGGAGGAAAGGCTATGGAATAGATTCGTGACCTGGATGTAGATAATATTAAAAAATGAACTTTAACATTTTCATTTCATTGTTACTAGTCTATCATTAGGTCACACTTAGGTGCTTGCAAAAAATTATTTATTTAATCCCTCCTGTGTTTTTAAAAATTATGGGCAGCCAATCTGGCATAGTTTTTTTTTTTTTTTAGGAGTACTGTCCTAGTGGCAAGATAAGGGATCCAGTCCCAACTATCACTCACCAGTGGTGAGATGAGGGTTTTAGCACGTCACTAAAACCTCTCCGGGGCTCTGCTTCCTCCTCTGCAGCACAGAGATAATATTATGAGCCTTTTTAACATCAGGATCAAATGGAGCAAGAATGACAGCTATAAGAAGAATGTGAAAGTGGCTTGAAGATCATGATCTCTGACTCGTCTCCCAGAGCCCAGATCACTTACAGCACCACTGGAAACACAGCAGCCCTCAGGAAATATATTCTGGTTAAATGAAGAAGCTCCAAGTTGGATTCTTAAAATAATGAGGAAAATTATTAAATTATTAAAAAAAATACCAATTGACAAAAATCTGCTTATTCCATATTGGCTGTTGGGTGACTGTTGCAGCCATGTGAGCCATCAAATATATTCGTAGCTTGTACTGTGGTCCACTCATGAGCTAACAAACTATTTTCTTACGTATGTTTTGGGAGATTCTAATCACACATGCACATGTACATGTACATACGGCTTCTCTTTTATTAAGGAGTAAATGGGGCCGATTTGCAGTAGTAACAGCTTGATCTTCAGAGCTCACCCACTTAAAAATTATTTACCAGTAATGCCATGTTTGGGTCATTATAAGTAGATTCAGATTTTTTTTCTGGGTCAACTTGAAATAACTGGATGATATTACACACAAATCGCCATGGGCCCCTTTTTCCTATGAGGAAAATGTAGAGTTGTTAAGATTTAGCCAAAAACAAACAAAAAACCAGGCCATCCAGTTAAATTTAAATTTCAGATAAACAATATACTTTTTAGTTCTTATGCAACAAGTAGTCCTTCTACTAAAAACAAATTATTTGTTATATAGCTAAAATTAAAATTTAATTGGAATTTAAATTTCAGTAAGAAAAAGTCAGAAGGCCAGAGAATAAGCCATTTATGAAGAATACTTTTGAAATGGGGCTGTATACCAACTGACTAGTAATTGTGTTTGCCCAAACCTGCCCGGGTGAAGAGATAGCTTTGGCATGGAGTCACTTTCATAATAGAACAAAGATCCTCTGGGAAATTAAAGACATAAAGCAGGGTAAAGTCTTCGAGTGTAGGGTCTGTGCCTAATTTATCTTTGTAGTCACAGCTATTCTTACATTATAGGCATCCCAATAAATATTTGATAAATGTATCAATAAGTGAATGATTGGGAATGAAAAGCATTCTGAACTGGGATGCAGGAGATGTGCTTCCTCACCCACACTCTATCACTCAGCTATGTGAGTACAAGGAAGTCATTCCAAATCTCTGTGTCTCACATGTGAAATGAGAGGGTTGGACAAATCAGCAGCTCACAATTGATAAAGTGCAGTGAGCTGACTAATCTCTGAGCTTGGAGACGGTGCCACAGCATTTTTTATTTTTTTAAATATATTTTATTGATTTTTTCCAGAGAGGAAGGGAGAGGGATAGAGAGTTAGAAACATCGATGAGAGAGAAACATCCATCAGCTGCCTCCTGAACACTCCCTACTGGGGATGTGCCCACAACCAAGGTACATGCCCTTGACCGGAATCGAACCCGGGACCTTTTAGTCTGCAGGCCAATGCTCTATCCACTGAGCCAAACCGGTTAGGGCAGTGCCACAGCCTTTTAAATGATTTTTGGTTTCATGGTGTGCAAGAAGAAGTGAATCCAACCAACAGTGATGTTCCTGGCTGCAGTGAGTGCCTTTCATGGTCAGTATCCCAGGTAGTCTTGAGAAGAGGGAAACTAAAATCACCAGAAAATGAATTTGTTTAAGAAAGCTATTGGCTTTGGCCAGCCACTCAGTTGTTGTAGGACGAACCTGTCAAATCTAAGAATGGAATAAAGTCCTCTATCACATGGCTGAGATAAAAGCAAGGACACTAGACAGAAGACATTTCTTCTGATTGCCTGTGTGTGTACAATAGTCCAATGCCCCCAATATGCATTTGGTTGGATTTTAATATTTATGCACTTATAGCACATTATTTTTCCTTGTGATATTTTCATTCCACAATCAAATTTGTTATTAAGAATTACTATAGGACTGAATACCATGAACATGGTGCTTTCTGCTTCATTAAATGTTCTCAAGTACATGTAAAAGACCTTCAGGTTACAGTGATTTGCTGAGAGGAAATGCTTAGGGTAGAAGGCTGAGAAGAACATATCTCAAGTCCTATTGTGTGGAACCTCTCCTCGGTTTGTGTGGGAAGGTTCTTAAATTAGAAATGTAAAAAATGTCAAGTGCAACATTTACTTGATTGGTCACATACAGGTTTAATTGGAGCATTCTGAGATTGTGTGTTTAGTGGAAAGAGCACAAGTTTTGAAGGCTTGAGTTCAAATTGTACTGTCCCATAAGAGTTGCATGACTTTGAACAGGTGACTGAATCTACTTATTTTTATTGGGAAGCAGTTTATTTATCTTTAAAAAGGATGCAATAATCTTCCCCATAGTTTCAGTGTGAGGATGTAAAAAAATACCTGTGAGATACCTAGCATATAGTAGGGGATCCATAAATGTTGACTTTCCTCTTTTCTCCAGAAAGCTCTGCCCTTCTGTGTCTGTGGTCTACTTTGGCCCCATCAGTGAACCAACTAAGTGAGACCTACTAGTTAGTTAGACAAGCTTCACCTTCTCCTGATCCTACTTGCCAAAATGTATTCTCTTACCCCCAAAATATACTCTTCCTCCTATTTTCAAAATGTTAATAAAGAGCCTTACTCAGCCTGTTATGACTATAATGACTGAGGGAAATCTTAAGTTTGAGAACAAAATTCAGTGTGAGAATAAAAGTATCTATATATGTAAAAAGCTAGTGACTGAACACTGAAACGACCAGAACAACCAGAACAACCGGAATGACGGTCGCTATGATCCCCACTGTGGCTGGCCAACTGGCCCGATTGGGGGTGGGGCTGGCCGGCCAACTTCACCAGGGCCCCTCCCGCTGGTTACCCCCCACCCCGACCGCCCCCCCCCCCGATTGGGCCCGCGGCCCCTCTCCCCGGGGGGTCTCTGACCCTGATCGGCCCCCATCGGGGCGGGCCAATCAGACCCCACCTGTGCATGAATTCGTCCCCAGGGCTCTAGGATTAGGATATTGTCAGTTCATGAATTTAATAAGAGACTAAATTTGTATAGTGTCCTAAAAATTTTTCAAATCCCCTTTTATATAGGCTCTCTTATTATATACACTGAGTGGCCAGATTATTATGACCGGCCAGATTATTATGACCACCCCATCAGAACAATGAAGTGAATTAGTTATGCAAATAATAATAATAATAAAACCTTGAGAGTATTTGCTTAGGAAGTTTTCAATATTCATTATTTTTGGAAGTGTCAATGAAATACTGATGGGGTGGTCATAATAATCTGGCCGGTCATAATAATCTGGCCACTCAGTGTATATGAAGAGTTTATGAAAAGAAGCTCACTTTGAAATGATACCTAAATTCATCAACAAATGAATAAAACAGCTTTCAAACTTCTACATACAATGGAGTAGGTAACAATAGATAATCCTGTTCTTACCATGTGAAATATCAGGTAAGAAACCATAACAAACTAATAATCTGGATCATTTAACTCTATTAGAAGATTCTGCAATAAATGTTATAAGGGAGTGAGTTTTGAGTAAATGCATGAGAAAGTTAAGGCTAGGTGAGAACAAAAATCTCTTTTCCTTCTTATTGTTTCAATAAATTATAAAAACAAAGCAATGCCATCATTTCATTTGTCCTAGTTTGTGGAAGAGTTTGAGACTTGCTTCTTAAAATTTATTTCTTTGTTTTGCTTTTCCAGTAGAAATGTAGTATTGAAAGATGTCAGTAAGCTGATGAAATTCGAAAGAGTTTAAAACAATACCTTCATTATGTGGCCCAACAAGTTACTTATAAAAGTACTGAAAATGGGAAAGGCCCTAAATGAAACCTAGGGATACAATCATCCATTCATGAAATGGGACCCAGTAAAGGACATTAGGTAATAATGGATTTTCCATCCTAATGGATCTTACACAAGATCTTTGTAGAGGAAAGGAGGAAAACAACTCTAAAACACTGAGAAATTCAATCATTTCCCCCAACACCCTGAATCAGAATCTGTGTGACTCTGTCTAATATTCAGTGAATTGTGATAAGGTTAATGGATGTATTACAAAAAGATAGATGAGGGAAAAATAAAGAATCAAATACCCATTTGTGGCAACTCAAAAACAGAATGAAAAACCTCCACAGAAATCAAACAACCTTGGAATTATTAAACTTACTTCTTGCTTAACAGCCTGAAATACAGCATTCTTCAAGAAGAATGCCAGAGTCTGGAAGTGTCACCTTACAGGTCGGAGCCCAACTCTGAACAAAGAAGTTATAAGGAACTGGTGCATGAAATTCGTGCAGGGGGGTGGTGGTCCCTCAGCCTGGCCTGTACCCTCTCGCAATCCAGGACTGCTGGCTCCTAACCACTCGCCTGCCTGCCTGCTTGATCGCCCCTAACCACTCTGCCTGTCTGCCTCATTGCCCCTAACCACTCGCCTGCCTGCCTGATGACCCTAACCACTCTGCCAGCCTGCCTGATTGCGCCAAACTGCTCGCCTGCCTGATCACGCTTAACCACTCACCGGCCTGCCTGATCGCCCCTAACCGCCTCAGCCTGCCTGCCTGGTTGCCCCTAACCACTCGCCTGCCTGCCAGATTGCCCCTAACCACTCTGCCTGCCTGCCTGATCACCTCTAACTGCTCACCTGCCTGCCTGGTTGCCCCTAACTACTCGCCTGCCTGCTTGATTGCCCCTAACCACCTCTGCCTCAGTCCCCCTGCCACGACTTCATCAGGAAGGATGTCCAGAACGATATCCGGAAGGTTGTTAGGCTGTCTGGTCTAATTAGCATATTATGCTTTTATTATTATAGATTATTATGCATATCTCGCAAACTCCAAGGAATCTTGTGTAAAATGTGGTAAGAAATTTTAAGCAAAATATTCATTGATACAACAAATATGTGCCAGCCACACTACTAAGTCCATGAAAATGAACCAAAGTGACAAAGATTCCTGCCCTTGTGGAATTTATATTCCATTATTTAACAACATTTACACAATCCTAACAGCCATAGAAAGTTATTATTACTATTTTGCAGATGAGGAAACTGAGATTTCAAAAAAAATGAGTAACTTGCCTAAGGTCACAGAGGAACTGATAAACCAGAATTCAAATCCAGTTCTGTGCAGTTCCAAAGCCTGAGTTTTCACCTGCTTTGCTACACTATCTCTTATGAGCAACAGAAGAATTTTAATGAGGACCAGCATATCTACTGCAATGTCCATGGAGTATGCTTTCTTGTTTGCAATAAACAGACTACAACTCATCAAAGAGACAGCTACCAAGTGTCCATCAGTAGGCAGGCTCTCATTCATCCAAAATTTATTAATCAGGTGTCAAACCTTAGACCAGTTCCAGAGGATATAAAATAAGACATAGTTTTTTCTTTCAAGGAGTCTAGGCTGAAATAAAGATAAGCCCAGTGTGCTCAGGAAAGTGCAGAAATTGATCAACATGGCCTTAGGGGAGGGATGTTGATCCCAGAGTTAATCCCAGCTGGAGTTAGCTTGGTGAAGAAAGGGGAGGTGGAATGAGAAAGCACTACAGTCCTCTGAGTAGGAAGACAGGGAAGTGGAAGACAGCATGGTGTTTGAGAAACTGCAAAGGATGAAGGATGGAGTGTGAGAGATGCTCCTGAAAATTGGCTGTACTGAATTTTAGCAATGTGTGTGGGACGGGGAGAGACAAAAATTGGGAAGCATACTTAGAGAGACAATAGTAAGTTATGACATCTACTAGTATTTAATGGGTCTTAGTCAGCATTTATTTAAAACAACAAAAGATGCAAATAGACTGAAATAGAAAACTTCAGGTTTAACATATGTAGTAAGACATTGTTTCATAAAACACACATATTTGGGGACTGGATCTTGATATAAAATGTATGTCTTACTGTGAGTCATTATCAAAAAAGTTGGAAAGCCACAGATTTAGTCTGTATCTTCCAAGGGGATCTATTCAGTTGGGCTCTCTTGGGGACCTCCTATCTATCTATTCCTGTCAGAAGGCAAATATAAGGTCACTTGGAACAAACCTGCCCCAGTTTCTTAAACACTTTCCATACCCCGAAGTCCACAATCTAATTCCAAATAGCAAGTGTCTATATAGAAAAATTCTAGTGACCAGGGATATTTCTGAAAAACAATTAATATTTCCATTTGGAAAAGAGGGGGAAATATATACTTAAAATGAACTTGCAAATGACTCCAAGAAATTTGAGGCCAGTAAAAAGTTCTCTGACCCAGCTATGTTTTCCACCAAATGAATCACCTACATACAGAGCCAATGCATGTGAGTCATGAAACACACCCTTTGTCATATCCTTGTCTTCTTTTCCTTGACACAGGGACTTTCCCTAAAAATTCATTTTGGATTTTCCTCATTTTCTCTTCTAATTCAGTCAATTTCTTGGTACTTTCTCTCCTCTTTGATTTACCTTTTACAGTAATCCTTTCTTATCCATGGTTTTGCTTTCTGTAGTCTCAGTTACCTATGGGTCAATTGCATTCTGAAAATATTAAATGGAAAATACCAGAAATAAAACATATCCACGTGGTATACGATCCCCACCTGCTCATTAGTCACTTAGCAGCCATCTTGGTTATCAGATCTACTGTCTCGGTACCAGAGTGCTTATGTTCAAGTAACCCTTATTTTAATTTCTAATGGACCCAAAGCACAAGAGTAGTGATGCTGGCAATTCAGATATGCCAAAGAGAAACCATAACATGCTTCCTTAAGTGAAAAGGTGAATACTGTACAACAAGATATTTTGGAAGAGAGACCACAGTCATAAAAATTTTATTATAACATAATGTTATAATTGTTCTATTTTATCACAGTAATCTTATCAATCTCTTACCATGCCTAATTTATAAATTAAACTGTATCATAGATAATAATATGTATAAAAAGTAGTATGCAATACATATGAATTGGTACTCTCCACTATTTTAAGCATCCACTGGGGTCTTGGAACATATCCCCTGTGAATAAGGGGGAAATACTGCAAACTATTTCATCTTGTTTCTTTCCTCTGATTGAATAAAAAATTAATATACAAAGAAAATCCATATAAAATATGGCTTTAAACAGAGTTTAATGTTATTGTTTCTTTCTTTTAAATTTATACTTATCTGTTTGCAAAGCACATGAGTCAAAGAGAAAGTTACGGAAGTAGTTTAATAAATACTTCAAATTATCTGACTAATTTAGGCTATTAAGATAGTGAGATTGATAAAAAAAAACAAGTAAAAAATTTACTTTGGGTCTAAATTAACTAGATTGTTGGCCAATGTTATCAGAATCAATCAGAAATTGTTTTGTGGGTCAGTACACACACTTTTCTATAAATCCACCATTACAAGCCAATGTTGAAAATGACTCTCAAGCCCTAATAATTTATCCTTCTCTAAGAATATATCTCCCTTCTCTGAGCTATAAAAATACTACAAAATTCTGTTGGGAGCAGCTTTAGTAGAGTCATAGACTTTTTGAATTTGAAAACAACCTTAGAGGTTATCTGGTCCAGAGTTCTAAACCAGTTTCATCAGGTTGAGAACTTAAAAATATCACATATTGGCTCTTATAAAGATTCAGATGGCACCTTAGTTGGGATTCTATACTCTTTATATCTCTATTGGGTAAGAAGAGTTTGTCAAGTTTTATTTTATGTGGTTTCTGAAGATATTTTTCTTTTTTTTAAATGAAAAATGCAATGTTGAATATGCTTTATTAAGCTATGTGTAGAACTTGGGAGTTACTGATGTAGTTCAACTCTCCATTTCATAGACTAGGACAATGAATCCCAGAGATGGTAAATGATTTTACCCCAGGCTCTGTCCTCCATGGAGAGTTGAGGAACAGAACAATGTACGAGGCACAGAGCAGATAACTGGTATTCAATGCAACCACCTTTAAAATGGCCGTAAAGGAAAAGGGTGAGCAAGGAAGTGAATGACAAGAAATAATTCACTGAACTACAATCTTGTGACTAACCTTTATTTGCTGGGGAGGACAATTTTCCAGAAGACTTCAGAATTTGCCCTTAATTTCTGTCACATTTTAGTCACTCTGCCAGGAGCCCCACAGCAAAGCGCTGCTGCACGTGAGGGGACACTTGTCCAAGCAAGTGGTATAAAAACAAGGCAGCCTTGTCTGGAGTGCCCAGTGCTGTTTCCTCCCCCTCTGACTAACCTCGAGGACTCAAAAAAGGTCATTTTGTGAAGCTCTGGTGTGTACATGGGTAAACTTGAGTCATCATGTGTCACAATCGGAACCATCAAGCCAAATGCTATGGGCCAGATGACCCTGTCATCTCCAAATAAGTTATGATGGCAGATCTGGGCTGCTGGGTCACCAGGGTACTCTAGTTGGGTTTGTTTTTCATCTTACCTCCAGGGGACTCTGGCCTATTACAAACATTGATACCTAAAGCCATGGGTAAAATATTCTGAGTTAGTTCAAACTTACTTAAAAGAAACAGAAAGACAACAGAAACATTTATGTTACTTTTCAAATTATGTAGAATTAGAATGTCTGAGGGAGTCTCAACCATAGATCACATCTAAAAAAGTAGAAGGAATGGGAGGTAGAGTTGATTACCTGAATAATTTGAATACTTAATAAGGAAAGAACTTTTTTATATGGGACAGGTATTTGAATTATGTATGTTCACTGATCACAATCATCCCCAATGAATTAGTTCCTCATTTTGAGAACATGGAAGAGTAGAAACCAGTGTCAACATAGATGATAATACAATTCATGTGTTTTATGAGTAAAATTTATAGAATAGTGGCAACATATGAATTATGTATGTTCCACGTTCTAGCTCATTCCATTTAATAACTATAGCTAGCTACCATTTAATGAGCACATACTACTTGGCAGGCATGTACTTAGTGCTTTATGTGCAGAGTCAGTATTATTAACTCCATCTTTCAAACTGGTAAGTAGTAAAGGTGTGATTTGTATCCATGGTTATCTGTCTCCAGATAATGACTTGATCTTCTAAGGCTCAAGTATCATTCTAAATCCCCATTTTGCCTTTTGGTAGCTGTGTGACCTGGGGCTAGTTACTTAACCTCTCTCCATCTCATTGTCTTTACCTTCAAAATAGATATTCTCTGCCTAAGAATTTGTTATACATGAAATAAACATGTAAAGCACTTAGTTGGCACAGAATAAGCATTCAACCAGTTTGTTGACTTTTATCATTATAGTAATGATAGCTTATTATCAGTATGTCTGCAAATAATCTGGGCAGTTAAAATATCCAGATACTGAGACTAAAATTTTCTTATTGACCTCCATTATCCAGGAATTTCCTATAACGATCAAATTTGAATTCATAATTACATGGTGGGAAAAGATTAGGTTACTGCCAGTCCTTAGGGCCCATGGAGCTCGTTAGGTTATGCCACATGTGTCAAGACTTTTGACTTCAGGGGAAATTTTTTTAACATAGGTCACAAGGTTTGTAAAAATTAACAACTATATACTCTTCTCTTTAAAAGGCTGGTTGCACTGAAAGGATGGAAATATGAATAAAACCCATACATTCTATAATCATTCCCATTAGTTCCTCATTTTGAGAACATGGGAGTGTAGAAACCAGTGTCAACGTAGGTGATAATACAAGTCATGTGTTTTCTGAGTAAAATGTATAGAATAGTGGCAACATATGATAACATACACAACTGTTGGATTTGCCAGGGATGCTCACTGATTCACTATTATACTGTACTTGTTAAAGAATCTAAGTTCTGGAGTCAGACTCACCAGTAAGTCTAAATTCTCAACTCTGCTTCTCCACTTGTTAGCTTCCCAATCTTAGAGAAATTACTCTCCTTAAAGCTCATTTTTCTTATCTGAAATATGGATATGATAAGAATACATACTTTGCTGTGTTGTTTTGAAGATTAAATGAGATATCCTATATAATAAAACCTTAATATGCAAATCCACCGAACGGTGGAACAACTGGTTGCTATGATGCTCACTGACCACCAGGGTGCAGACGCTCAATGCAGGAGCTGCCCCCTGGTGGTCAGTGCACTCCCACAGGGGGAGCGCTGCTCAGCCAGAAGTCAGGCTTACAGTTGGCAAGCACAGTGGCAGTGATGGGAGCCTCTCCCGCCTCCGCGGAAGCGCTAAGGAGCAGTGAGCTGAGCGGTAAGGAGCAGCAAGCAGGTGGGTGGTAAGGAGCGAGGTGTCCTGACTGTGAGAGGGTGTAGGCTGGCCTCCCCTCTCCCCCCATGCACGAATTTTGTGCACTGGGCCTCTAGTTACATATAAAAGCACTTAGAGCCTGATTCAGAACAAGTATTCATTAAACTTAGCTATTGCTATTTGTTGTCAATCAAAAGCCTTCTGTGACCTCTATTATTGAGATCTTGCCAATGGAGAAAGTTAGTGGTGATTTCTTGGGTAGAAGTGCTCCTGTCACTGATAGATACCTGGCAAGCTGTGAAGTAGAGTGGGACAGAGCTCAGACCTCTTCTAGGTATAAGGTTCAAATCTGGCCAATTTCTGTCATCATCCTGATGGGCTGCTATGGCTCATTCTACGTATCATTCTCTCATCAAGGCTGTGGTTCCTCCCTCTGAGCTGGGGTATGAGGGATAGAGGGGTCGGTAGAGGACTTCTTATGGCCAAGTCTCCAAAGCAATGTCATGAAAGTTTAGTAGGGGCTAAGATATTACTGGGGATACTAGTGTATTTGATTACTGCTGGCAATGGAAACTACTCCTGGTTCCTAATTAAGCATCAATTAAGTCAGGTTGCTGAAGTATGACTAGTGAATGCTGTTGAAGTCCCATTTGATTTTGTAGTAAATTTACTTTTTATCCATGATTTCATGATTTTAAATCTCGGATGAACTCTCAATACTGCCTGAATGTACCACTCAGGACTTAAACTTTCTGTGATACTATATTCTACCTTTCTCTTCTTAAACTTCCCATCTGCTGCCCCCATGTACAATTTCTTGTTTTGTTTTGTTAATCCTCACCCAAGGATATTTTTCCATTGATTTTTAGAGTGAGAGGAAGGGAGGGGAAGAGACACAGAGAGAGAAACATCAATGTGAGAGAGACACATTGATTGGTTGCCTCCAGCACATGCCCCAGTGAGGGCTGGGGATCGAGCCGGCAACCAAGGTATGTGCCCTTGACCAGAATCAAACCTAGGACCCTTCATTCCACAGGTTGACACTCTATCTACTAAGCCAAACCGGTTAGGGCCTCCATGCATAATTTAGACCATGAGCTGGGAAAAGAACTCTCTGCTTTGAAAGCTTATGTGTACAGACCTATCTCCTATGATTATGAGGGTTACATGAGTTGATAAATGAAAACAAATGAAAATTATTTAGAAGATTACTTGGCACACAGTAACTACTGGTAAGTATTAGCAATAATGATGATGATTATTTCTTGTGTCTAAACTCATTTTCTTCTTCTTCCCTATTTTGTCTGAGGAGGCATCCCTGCTCCTGCCAAAAGCCAATCCCTCAACCTGCATACTAGAACTCATTGGCCTTAACTTCCTCTAGTATTGTCCCTTTGATGACACCCCATCAGTAACCTCTTTTTCTTTCTGAATTTTTTTTTCAGCAACATGCAAACATGCTTCACTATCCTCAGGTGTTCAGCCCACTCTGAATCTGGCTTCTGCCCTTGTGAGTCCTATAAATCTGCTCTTGTCAAGATCATTAATGATGCCGATGTTACCAAATCAAGCAGTCACTTTTCCCTCCTCAATGTACTTCAACATGGCTGGTGGCTATCTACTTCTCCAAAAACTCTCCTCTCTCCGGTTTATGACACCACACTCTCCAGAGTTTTCTCTAACCTCTTTAATCATTCCATCTCAGTCTTCTTTCCAATGTTCTTCTCTACTCAATACCTGAATGTTGCCCTTTTCCATGGATAGGGTCCTGGACTCCTAAACTTCTTTTACACTATCACTCATGCTCATGGCTTTATTCCCAATTTATATACTGAAAACTCCAAATTTAGATCCTCAGCCTAACCTTTCCTTGACTACATGGCGTCTCTTCTAGGATGCATCACAACACTCAAAATTAACAGCTAAAACCAAAGTCTTGATTTCCTTCCCACCTCACTCTCCAAAATTTCCTCTTCTAATCATATTCAACATCCATACAATGGCTCAAGTCACATGCCTGATTTCATTCGTGACTTTTTTCTTTCTTTTAATGTTTGTATCTTTATCCTTCCCTTCTGTTCCATTAGCAAGTCTTGTCCATTCTATGTCCAAAATGTATCCCAATGCTGTCCACTTTTCTTCACCCCTGCTTCTTTACCATCCTAGACTAAGCAAAGATCACCTTTTACTTAGACTGCTTCAACATTCCTCTCACTTCCTATCTCATCCAATTCAATTTATTATCAATGCTGATGTCTGAGTGAGCTTTAAAATGTTATATAACATCCCCTCTATTTTTTAAAAAATATTTTCATGTCTTATTGATTTCTTTAATATAGCCCTATAAGATCTGGCCCCTGTCCATCCCCAACCCTACTTCCTACCATTCTCCCCAAGCTCACTTCTTTCTCAAATGCAACAAGCTCAAGGCCTTTGAACATTCTGTTTCTCTGATTTGGAATGGTCCCCTTTTCCTTCTTATCTTTCTGGCTTCAGGTGAAATGTCACCTCCTTAGAGAGACCTTTTCTTGTTTTCTAGTTATACAACCTCCTTTCCCCTCCCATTATTTTCTACCTCCATGCCCTCTTACTACCCTTCAAAACACTTACCAAAATTTGTTTATTTTCTTGTTTATAGTCTGTCTCTCCCTCCTGGTCCAAAGGGAATGAGGTCTATTTCTATTTATTCATCATTACCTAACCAAATACTTGACACATAATGGGATCTACATAATCCTTGTTCAGTAAATGAGTGAATAAATAAGCAGTCATCAAAGTGTTAACCTGAGCAATTGAAA
>NW_005871111.1:4831202-4834315 GCF_000147115.1 Myotis lucifugus | reverse complement strand
AAATCCTTGCCCCCATCTAACTCCTAACCCAAATCCAACTTTAATCCTGTCCTGATGAAACACCTCCCATATTCCAACCCACAAGGACCTCATGATCCTCAGAAACCCTGCAACACTCACTTAATAATTATATTCCATTTTATGCTGTGACTATGAGCCAGGCACTGGCTTAGGAAATAGAGATCAAACATAAATTTCTTTGAACTAACATTCATTCAGCATCTTTTATACCAGACTATCTTAAGCATTTTATGACATCAACACTCATAAATTCTCACTGCAAATCCATTTTCTATTTATTATTATTTTTATTTAACATATATTTTCACAGCACATGCTATGTACCAGGCCCTGGCCCTAATTGATTTAACCCTCACAACAAACCTAAGAGGTAGATAGTATTATTATCTTTATTTGTTAGTTTGGGAAACTGAAGCAAAAGCAAGTTACTTATTCAACACTATAGAGCTAACAAATGACAGGCCAGAATTTGGGCCCAGGCAAATGAGGCTCTAAGATTTCCAATCTCAACCACCACTCTAGCAACTTCTCAACTCCTATGAGGTAGGTGAGGTTCCTCCTGTTTCAGCAGAAGGAAATCTGAACTCAGAGGTTAGCTGTGCTAAATATCTGAGATATACAATACTGGAACAGACTTATCCTTGGAAAGTTTACCATCCCTTAAATACATCGGTAATATGGGATTTAGATTTAAAAATTTCTGTCTCCAAAACTAAAGTGGCCTTTCCATGCTAGGATTCTGAGTTAGAGCAGATTTTGTGGGGGTGCAGAGATGAAGCTGCAACCAAGTGGTGAGGTGGGGCAGCCCTGAAAGGTTTCCCTGAGGAAGATACCACCACATATCACTTTTATTGTTATTTAAATGGTCAATGTTTTACATTTAAACTTCATCTCCATCTGCACTCATTATCTCCTCCTTGAGAACTGGGGTTCTAATTTAATATTGTTCATAGTGTTTGGGACGGGGCTACACACACAGTCAGTATTCAGCAAAGGGATCTTGAATGAGTTGTGACTGGTTGAGTTCTCTTAACAGCTAACAGAGCTGGCAGTATTAGTTTCGCTTCTTTTAAGATTTACTATGCTCAAGCTTCTTCAAACCTGAAAACTTAATTGCTATGCCAGACATATACTGAATTTTTCTGGCTCTTTGGGGACAGTGACTCAAAGTCTGAATGGCATAAAACCAGGAGCTGTTCTGATTATTCTCCTCACCACATGGCCTAGGTCAGTGGTCGGCAAACTCATTAGTCAACAGAGCCAAATATCAACAGTACAACAATTGAAATTTCTTTTGAGAGCCAAATTTTTTAAACTTAAACTATATAGGTAGGTACATTGTTATTAATTAATTAGGGTACTCCAAAGGCTTAGGAAGAGCCACACTCAAGGGGCTAAAGAGCCGCATGTGGCTCGCGAGCTGCAGTTTGCCGACCACGGGCCTAGGTCCTATGCCCTTCCAGATTCAATATTGTCCTCCCTAAGGAACCGCACAGCCCATCGGCGGCTACCAAGCCCTGTGGAATGAGGAGTCCTGACTTCATGACCACAAATGGTTTCATGTTTATGTTGCCAAAATAGGCAAACTGAATTCTCACATTTATTTTTTCACCAGTGCAATGGGAAGCACCAGGGCCTTGGTCCTTGGAAATGATGAAAAACCTACTCAAATGTATACAGAGCAAACACCACTGTTCGCCAGGCTGCCTTGTTTGTTTTGGAGGAATGTGGATTTATTAATAATAAAGTTTCGCCATGTGGCAGACGCATCTGGGTCACCAAGTATCAATCATAGGAAGTAACTCAAGAAAAACACCATATAGTCACTTACTCCTTCATCTGCCAAGGCTGTGTGGGCCATGCTTCTGTCTTCTGTGTTTTAACAACATTTCAAAATAAAAGATGAGATGTGATGTGCAAGCTCTCACCTGGGATTCAGAATTATCGTTCACGATGGTGCTCATGATGGGAAAATGCAAAACAAAACATACAAAAAGTTGCAACTCTTCAAAATTTCAACTGGCCATCCTCCCCAATTTACACAGAAAGAAAAACTGCCTAGTGGAACGAACAGATGCACGTGGCATATTCTATGGAGACTCATGGCAAAGAAAACAAAATCGACATTTATTTATTTAGCACTTATTTATTTAACCTCTGGCTGGGCTGGGTTGTTGAGTTTGGTTTTACATCCTGAATTACAAAATTTATGATGGAACGTGTGTCAGCTGTTTGCTGAGGG
The DNA here is from genome assembly GCF_000147115.1 of Myotis lucifugus. Lineage (NCBI taxonomy): Eukaryota > Metazoa > Chordata > Mammalia > Chiroptera > Vespertilionidae > Myotis > Myotis lucifugus. The sequence continues at coordinate 4,832,052 of NW_005871111.1, read as the reverse complement.
AAAGAAGGACCTCTGTTCTTTGTCTTTTCTCATAATAGTGCCAAGAGTCCTACATGTTTGTTTAGAGAAGTTAAAATATGTGAGGAGTAAGAGCATAACCCTAGCTGGGCTTCCTTTCTCCATATTCTGTTCTCTGCTCTGGTCAGTACCCTGGGCAGGCTCCTGGAACCTCCAGCCTGGACCACTGTCCGGCCCTTCTGTTGGTCTCCTCTCAAGCTCCTCCAATCCATTTGGCCAAAGGTGGCCACAATCAGAATCAGCTAAGCTTTTCTGGAAGACCACCACATACCTGCTCTGTACATAATGTGACCAAACATGGATCTCATGATTAATTTAATTCTCCTAACCCCTTTGTGACATAAGGAAGGGTGCAGTATGAACAGCAGCCACGGGCATGGGCACCAGATTAGGCAGAAAAAATTTGAATTCTAATCCACTACTTTTCTTCCCCAGCTTTATCCTATATAATAAAAGGGGAATATGCAAATCGAACGAATGGCAGAATGACCAGTCGCTATGACGCGCACTGACCCCCAGGGGGCAGACACTCAGTGCAGGAGCTGCCCCCAGCCTGCCGGCCCTGATCACCCTATTGGGGCCTGCCTGCTAACCTCTTGGTCCCTTCCCCCTGCAGGCAGACTCTGATCGCCCAATGGGGAACAGGGAACCAGGGGTGGGTGGCGGTGGATGTGGGCGGTGCCAGGCCAAGGCTGCCACCCCGCTGGTCACCCCACACACAGAGGGAAGAGCCAACCTCTTTGTTCCTTCCCCTGGCCGGCAGGCTCTGATTGCCCAATGGCGAACGGGGAACCGGGGGTGGGTGGTGGGGTGGGGGGGTGGGGAAGATGGC
>NW_005871111.1:4728652-4831102 GCF_000147115.1 Myotis lucifugus | reverse complement strand
TTATGTAAGTGATATGGATACACACACACACACATATATATATTGTGAAATGATTACCAAAATAAAGTGAGTTAACAGACCCATGATTCCTCTACTTTTGGGATGGTCAGTATCCTCATCTTTAAAGTGAAATAAATACAGTCTCTACTGCATGTAAAATACAGCATAGAGAATATAGTAAGTCATATTGAGATAACTATGTCTGGTGCCAGGAGGGTAGTGGGAATATCAGGAGCTGCACATCTGGAACCAATACAAAATAATATTGAAAGGAAATTGTAATTGAAAAATTAAAATTAAAAAGTAAAGAAGAACCATTACAGCTTTTAATAGTGTCTGGGGGGAAAAAAACCAGTCCCTACTTCATACAGTTTTTAAAAATTTATCTTTATTGTTGAAAGTATTATAGATGTCCCCCCTTCTTCCCCCCATTGACCCTCTTCACCCTGCTCCCACATACCCTCAGTTGCTTTTGTTTTAAAATAACTTTATTGAGACATGTTTCACCTTTTCAAGTGTATAAGAAAATGATTTTTAGTAGATTTACTAAGTTGTTCTACCATGACCATAAATCAGCTTAAAAACTTTTTAAATCACTCCAGTATGATCCCTCATGCACCTTTACTGGTAACCCTGTCTCCTGCTGCTCCCCCTCTTTTTGTCTGCATATCTTTACTTTTTCTGGATATTTCATGTAAGTATCATACATTTTATGGTAGTTCATGTCTGACTTCTTTCCCTGAGCATAATATTTTCGAGGTTCATCCATGTTGTACATAGCATACATCTTTATCTTGTTCCTTTTTATTGTAAATAATATTTTATTGTATAGATGTACCACTTTTTAACTATCTACTAGAGGCCCGGTGCACAAAATTTGTGCACTTGGTGGGGGGGGTGGTCCCTCAGCCTGGCCTGCACCCACTCGCAGTCTGGGAGCCCTCAGGGAATGTCTGACTGCTGGCTTAGGCCCGCTCCCCATGGGAAGCGGGCCTAAGCCAGCAATCGGACATCCTTAGCACTGGTGCAGAAGCAGGAGAGGCTCCCACCACCACCGCTGCACTCGGCAGCCATGAGCCCGGTTTCTGGCTGAGTGGCACGTCCCCTGTGGTAGTGCATTGACCACCAGGGGGCAGCTCCTGTATTGAGCATCTGCCCCTGGTGGTCAGTGCGTGTCATAGCGACCGGTCATTCTGCCGTTCGGTTGATTTATTTATTAGCCTTTTATTATATAGGATTCACCAGCTGATCGACAGTTGGATTGTTTCTACTTTTTGGCTATTATAAAAATGCTGCTAAGAACATTTGTGTTCAAGACTTTATGTAGATATATGTCCTCAGTTCTCTTGTGTAGATACCTTAGAGTGAAATTGATGGGCCATACGGTAAACTTATTTTTAACTTTTTAAGAATTCACACAGTTGTTTTGAGGCTTAAACATTATGTAGAGATGGCCTAGCCCAGCCGTGGGCAAACTACGGCCCGCGCATTATTGTTGTTGCTGTGGCTGCTCTTTTTTTTTTGAGCTTTTATCTTCCTTACTGTGTGAAGAGGCTAAAATAAAGCTCAGAAAGGGTTATCAACTTGCTCAAGATCACACAGCTGATCAGACGGTCCAGTTTAAGAACCCATTGTGGCCCTCGAGTCAAAAATTATGTAGAGATGGCCTAGCCTAATGCTGCATAGGAAGTAATGATCAATGAAGAACATTATTGTTGTTGCTGTGGCTGCTCTTTTTTTTTTGAGCTTTTATCTTCCTTACTGTGTGAAGAGGCTAAAATAAAGCTCAGAAAGGGTTATCAACTTGCTCAAGATCACACAGCTGATCAGATGGATGAACTGAAATTTTCTTTCATGTTTTCTGACTCTGAGCCTGGCACTGTTTTCTGTTAACAGAGCCTAAACCACATTAACCATTCTGCAGAGCAAAACTCTGATAATGCCTTCCCTGCTGAACAAATTTCAGTGGCCCCTTCCCGCACACAAAATAAAAGCTCAACTCCTGTGCTAGGTATACAAAGCCCTCTATTATTTTCTTGCTCATCTTTCCTGCTTAATCTCTCCCACACCCACACCCCAGCCTGTCTCTCCATTATGAATCCCTTGGGATGACTTTCGTTCCAATAACTCAGTCCAAACTCTTTGAGCCACTATGCCTTTGAGCATTATCTGCTTTCCTAAATGGTATTTCTCATCTTTGCCTTTTGAAATCTTATTCCTTCTTCAAGGAGAGTTCAAATCATATCTCCTATACTTCCCATGTGTTAGTGGCCCTGGTCAAAAATAATCTGTATTCTCCTCATCCACTTACTTATACTAGGTGCTCAATGAATGTGCTGACTTAAGTTGAAATGACTCAAAACACTCAGCGGTATAATGAATGGGTCATGTGGAAAAAGTACTAATTTTCAAAAATTCAATAAAAACTCCTTTATAAATATCCTGGGCACAGTACAGTACAGAGTGTCATTTGTACCTGGGATAGGATCCTGCTCCTAGTTACCTGCCTTCCTCTGTGTGGCCAGGGCACTGTATTCATGCTGCAGGCACATGTTTATCACACTTTATTGTATATCCACATATCTTTGTCTGCCCCACAAGACTGTGAGTTCCTCTAGAGAAGAAACTGTCTCTTTCATTCTTGTAATCCCATTGCCCAACACCATGCCTGATCTGTGTAGTGGTGAGTATTCACTCCAAGCATGTCAAACTCATGACCTATGGGCCACATGTGGCCCACAACAAATATTTTTGTGGCCCAGCCAATATAATGGTATGAAAGAAACGTTTTAATAAAAATTTTATAATTTAATTTTTACAATATCCTGTTATACATAATTATTAATAACAAACTACAACGTCCGCTAATGACTGATTACTATAATCATGTTGCATTCATTTCCATTATGCGCCTTACGTGCAGGCACACTATTTCTCTCCACTAATACCGGCAGCGAATATTTTAGCAGCCGATTGCCACGTCATTAGTCTTGGACTGATTTGTTTGGTGTGCACAACAGGAATTATTTCACTTTTGAAGAACAAGAAAAATAGGTTTATTTGCATTATGCTTATTAATTTGTGCAGTTATTCAGTGTCTGGTAAGTTAATGTTCAAGAAAGTATTAATTTTTATTAAAATGTTCTATTATTTTATGTTAACGATTACTCATTTATTTTAGCCCTTTGTAGTCAGCATGTCTCTATCGAAATAAACCTACATTCCTATAAAAATTGAAGCTTTTGTTTTTTTGCAGCCCACATAAACTTAAACCTTGTTTATTTGGCCCTTGTTAGCCTTTGCGTTTGACATGCTTGCACTAGATGTCTTCAGAATGAATGAATGAACGAATGAACAGAGGGTAAGTGAATGAGAGAATGAGGTGCTCTCTCTCTATTTGATAGAAAACCCATGAAGAGTAGGTAGTACCCTCTTTCTAACATCAGAGTTCTAAAAGAGGTTTCTACTTGAAGAAAGGCTCTCATATTCCCACTAGCCTACTGTTAATCCCACTTCCTCCAAATGGTTCACCTGATTAAATCAATAATTTTATATGTAGAATATTTTCCTTCCAGGCTAGTTCTTTCCTTAACCCCTTGGAAGCAAGGGCCACACACACACACACACACACACACACATGCATGCACACACACACGCACACACACGCACACACACACATATGCATGCACGCACACACACACACACACACACTCAAGAACATTGAAAGAAAAAAGTTTCCCAAATTACATATAAGCTCCAAAGCACAGTGACTTTTCCTAAGTAGGTTGTTAGCATCTACCAAGGATCTAACAAAGGGCTTTGCACATAGTGCAGGCATTGTGAATAGTTGTTGAATAATTGAGTCTAGCAAACATTTATTAAGTGCCAATGAGCAAGACCCAGTTGCAACTTTCCAAGAGTCCTGGCATGAGGGGGCTAACAAACATATATAATAGTAATAATTACAACTATGCATTCAGTCATTACTGTATGACTGGCACTATTTTAAGGGTTTTATAGGAAATAATGTATTTAATCCTCATAACAACTCTAAAAGGAAGGTATTAAAAATGAAGAGGAATAGCTTAAGTTCAGTGGTCGGCAAACTCATTAGTCAACAGAGCCAAATATCAACAGTACAACAATTGAAATTTCTTTTGAGAGCCAAATTTTTTAAACTTAAACTATATAGGTAGGTACATTGTTATTAACTTAATTAGGGTACTCCTAAGGCTTAGGAAGAGCCACACTCAAGGGGCCAAAGAGCCGCATGTGGCTCGAGAGCCGCAGTTTGCTGACCACGGGCTTAAGCTACAGAGGAGGTTTGAGAAGTAATTCGCCCACTAAGCAGTTACACTGGGATCTAACCCAGGCAGTCTGGTTCCAGACTCTCCCCATGCGAATGCTCTCAAGCTCAGGTGAGGGGTCACAGCCCACTCACTTGTGTTTCTTCAGTGCTCAGAAGCTCTGATGACCTGTTGCTCATGAGCTATACCAGCTACAAGGCTGGCAAGGATTAGGAAAATAATAAAAATACATCGCGTTATGCAACAATAACATGGCCTGATGCCAGGGTGGGAAGGGGTGGAAGAAGCCCAGGTTTCAGAGCCAGACCAACGAGACTTGGGCTTGAACTTCACATATTCACCAGTAACAAGCTCAGGGACTAGTTTTTTTCTAACAAAAAATTATCCATCCCAGTACCCACACACCACCATTTCTGGGCCAGGAGCCATCTGCAAAGTTTAAAGGCTCTGTAAGATTGGATTCTAGACTCAGAGACTCAAAATAATTAAAAACAGGTGACTAAGTCTAAGGCTAAAAAAGATATACTTCAGGTCACACACCTGCTTGGTACCGGTACTGAATTTCAGTTTCCTGAGTTCCAGCCCAGTGCTCTTTCACTTAAGTCACAGAGTTTCATTTGAGGTAGGTAACTTGAACAAAACATCATAAGAAGCAAATTATTCAAAATGGGACTTTCCAGAACTAGCCTAGAATTGGACAGCTGCCTCCTTGTGTTTGAGCGAGTCACACCCCAGTTTCACTATAGATCTGAAATCTAACTCTGCTGTGATGTCAGAGGCTGGGGATATCTTTCAAGCATGAGTAAAGTCTGGAGATAAGTCTCACACTGCTCTGTGATGTCCTAAAATTCTCCCATGACTCCTTCCCCTGCCAGGATGTCCTACTCAATACCCCAGAGAAATACCTTTCAGGGAAGGGGACTTCTCCCTGGAAGAGAAGACACCATCACCTCCCTGTTGGCTCAGTTATTTCTCTGAGGGTAAACAATGGGCTTGAAGCATATTTTCTTCTAAGTTCTCTCAAGTTTTAGAAACTGGAGACAAGAACAGATGAAATGTAGCACAGAAATAGGAGGGTATTATCCAGAGAAAACCGTGTTATTGGAGCAGCAGCTATAAACATCATTCCAAGGTATATGTACCTTTAAGACAGGTACCTGTGGCACTTGTATTTACATGATAGTACAGAGGGCTGGTGCCAAGTATATAGGCTTTAGAGCTAAAGAAACCAAGCTTCAAATCTTAGCTCTGTTACTTACTGAGTGTCCTTATACTAGTTGCCCTCATTGAGGCATGGTTTCATTAATTGAAAAAAGTGGGATAATAATATTGACTTCATGAAGGTTTGTTGATAATTAAAAAAAATCTCATTGCTATATTCTAATAGCAAATCTGGTACTTAGTAGGGGTTTGATATTATGTTAACACTTCTGTCCCATGGCTTGTAGTTGAAATAAATGCTTGCAGGGGTGGGGAGCATCCAGCCGGAAGGCTGTATAAGGCCTGCGAAATCCTTTGGTCTGGCCCTGCCAAGGCATTAGGGGTGAGTTCATTAAATGCTTGACCAAATATAGAGGCTAATTTGTAAGTCGATAATTTTGTACGGCCACGAATGATGGTATAAATATCCAAATGGCCCTTGGCATAAAAAAGTCCCTCACCCCTGTTTTATGGTGAGCTTTTTGGAAACAAAGTAATCCCTTTGGGGTCAGTGTAGCGTTAAAATGGACTTATCAAACGCCTTCTATCACATATACTCACAATGCAGGAAAAATATCAAAATTGAGCCCACCCTTCCCCTGAATGACAGCATCCCATGTTAAGTTTTCTATATCTGTCTAGACAAGTGTTTTTCCAGCTGGGCAATGCAGAATGAGCCGCTCCCAAGGGAAACCCATTCCACTTCCTGCCAAATCTCTAATGGGTTAAATGGCTCACCGAGGCAAACACCTCTCCTGTGAGTTCCACCCACTATAACCTGCCTCTGCTCTGGGCTCTGGCAGCTCAGAGTGATCAAGAAGGAATGTTTCCCCAACACCGTTTCCTGCTAAGGACAAGAGTGAATTCCCTCTACAGACACTTGAGGGGGAAACGGAATAGAAGCGCATTCCCCTGCTGCAGAAAAAGAGGAGATAGACATGAGTGTTTCTATAACTCAAGTTAAACAAGTTACCCAAGACCTGACGGAAAGCTGAGATTTGGGGGGAAAGACAATGGTGAGAAGCTAATTCCTTACATTCCAGAAAGTATCAACAGTAGGTTCAGTTCAATAATTCACTGAGGGTAGTTCTTTATCAAAAGATAAATGAAGGTAAGGAAGAAATTGCACCTTGAAGGCAGGATCACAGATCTAAGATATTCCAGGCTAGAGGCAGTTAGAGGAGCCAGGTGCCTTTGGGTTAGATTGCCCCAGGATTTTACTGAGATGCAGGAAGTTTAAAAATTCAACCTTGAGAAGGAAAGACTCAAGGATGACCTGTTGAATCAGGGTGGCATTCAAATTTCCATTCTATGGAAATAAGCAACATACATAAAGAGGATTCCACTTCACTCTTATCCCTCCCTGCAAGATATTTTGGGCCAGAAATTAATCTATTTTTGAGATATTTCTCCCAATTGAGTTTAAAATAATCAATTATGGTCTCCAACATGGGGTACAAATTGACCAGCCTTCTTGTAAAGCTGCAGCACTTGCCTCTCATGGCTACTCTGTAGAGACAATGGTGAGAAGAATGGCAATGCAGCCCAGCTGCCATGGCTCAGTGTTTGAACCAGGGGCACATGCCCCGTTTTCGGACTTAATCCCCAGTAGGGGGCATGCAGGAGGTCAATGAATCTCTTTCCTCTTTGATGTTTCTTTCTCTCTCTCCCTCTCCCTTCTTCTCTGAAATCAATAAAAAATATATTAAAAACAAAACAAAACAAGAATGGTGATGCATTTGTGATGTCACCAACTTGTCTAGCAGACGTGCTGCCAATTCCTGGGTACTGTTAGGCTGCTCAGAATGTCAACAAGTTGCCCTTCTGGTCTTTCAAAGATACTATATGGTTTTCAAAACAATTCTGTGAGCTGGAAGGAATGATTATTTTAGCATGTTTTGAAGTAAAGTCTCACTTACTAAGAAGGAATATATAGACTTTTATTTTCCTGAATCTTCTATATTTTATTTGTATTAGAGCTGAGCATTAATTGTGGTCTGATTCCCAAGACAGGATTTTTTTTGTTTTGTTTTGTTTGTTTGTTGTTTGGTTTTGTGTGTTGATTAATTTTATGTGTTGCTGTGATAGATGTGGTTAACGTTTACCATCAGTGTACTTTAGGTAACAGAGATTACCTTTAGTGTTGGTGGGCATCATCCAATCAGTTGAAGATCTTAAGAGCAAAAACTGAGTTTTCTCAAAAAAACACACAAAAAAACACAACAGATTCTGCTTCATGACTGTAGTCTTCCAGTCTGCTCTATAGGTTTCAAACTTGCTGGCCCCCACAACGGTGTGAGCCAAATCCTTAAAGTAAATCATACGTACATATATATTTATAGTCTCCCACTGGCTCTGTGTCTCTAGAGCAGCGGTTCTCAACCTGTGGGTCGTGACCCCTTTGGGGGTCGAACGACCCTTTCACAGGGGTCGCCTAAGACCATCGGAAAACACATATATAATTACATATTGTTTTTGTGATTAATCACTATGCTTTAATTATGTTCAATTCGTAACAATGAAATTGGGGGTCACCACAACATGAGGAACTGTATTAAAGGGTCACGGCATTAGGAAGGTTGAGAACCACTGCTCTAGAGAATCCTGACTGCTATGATCCTTACCTTCACGTAGCTTTTGCTCTAGAATCTTATTTCCAGATGTTGCAATCTCAAGATCAGATCTTGCATCTTATTCACACTAGTACTTCCCTTTCCCATTGGCTCAGGGACAGGCTATAATAAAAATTGTAGCTTAAGGAATACACACAAAAAACCCCGAACAAATGAATACATAAGGTAGGAAGAACTAATACTCATGGCATAAAGAACTATGATGCTGTTTCATGAATAGTCCAGGAATGTCAATCGAGTGTGAAGTTATTACAACAGTCAGGACTAATTGTAGGAGGCTCTTCATAGGTAAGCTTTTGAGTCACGTGAAGAGGACTATAGGTGAGGTGGTTTGGAAGTTTGAGGGGCATGGAGAGAGAGGCCCATCAGAGTTGGATGAAGAGAGAGAAACTGGTTAAACTGGAGATGAAGAAACAATCGAAAATAAGGTCAGCGAAAACAGAGCCCTATTGTGTTGACAAAAAGCATGGAAGAACCCTATTTTCCCCGGGATAAAAACTAAATGAGCCAGCATGCACATGTGTGCACACACATGGCTTAGAACTGGCATGCTTAGAGAGCTGAAGGGCTCATTGTCAGGGCGTGGCACTCTGCCTGGAGATATGAAGGAGTTGTTGCCTCTGACTGCCTGTCTTCCCCACTGTACAAAGACATGGAAAGCTTCTCCCAATGCCTCACTTAAGGTGAGTGTTTACTTCACAGAACTGAGCCTCTCTTAGCGTGAGCCTCTACTGGCAATGCAGGGATGGAAAGGAAGTCACAGCTGGTTCTTTTGGTGGGACTATCCTTCCAAAGCCAGCACATGGAGAACTCCAGCGATGTAGCCTTTGCCTCCTAGAGAGAGAGTCATATAGCCTAAGAGAATGAAACAGCTCTTTCATCAGCCCAATTTTCTTTTTGTGCAGATGGTGATCCAGATTGGCATTACAGGTTTTGAAACAAATTGTTGTTTCAAGTTCCCCAAAGCTGAGCAGCAGGGCAGCTGCGAAGTCATTCCATTTCTGTCCCAGAAGCAAAGTCCTCCTTATCAGAATCTACCCCTGACACACGGAAGTCCATTTTCCCACGAATAGGACAGTGATCTTTCTCTCCTTTTACGTGCAATTCGATGCACTACCATCACCTCTCTTTTGTTATTCATTCTTTCTCCAAAATATAATTTGTATGCCAGGCACCGAGCATACAATCTAATGGTGGAAACAGGCAGTTACAATACATTAAAAACAAACGATTCAGATTTATCTAGTGCTTTCTGCGTGCTGGCCATTGTTCTAAACACATTACATACATTAACTAATTTAGCTTTCATACAATTCTATGCCAAAGGTTCTATTATTACCCCATTGTCCATATGAGGAAATCAAGGCCCAGAGATGTTGAATTACTTGGGCACAATCCTACAGAGAGGAATAGAGCCAGAACTACACTCAGACAGTCTGGCTCCAGAGCTTGACTTCTTCACCGTGAAGGTGGACAGACGGAAGGGGCGGATTCTGAGGGTCATGATGGAAAAAGCACAGGCGCTGGGGAGCACAGGGAGGTGCCACTAATCCAGATTTGTGGCCCCTGGAGAAGTGCTGTATTTAAAATTTAAATCAGATCATATCGATCTACTCAAAATCTTTTAATGCCCTCCTCCCCCCAAATTTAGGCTAAAAGCTATGTGTTCTACTATGGCCTAAAAATGCTCTGCTCAATCTGGCTTCTCAACTCCTATGGCCTTGCCCCTCTCCGCCACTCTTATCAATGCAGGTCTCTGGCTGCAGTACCTTATAGGTGAGAGTTAGTTACTGTCTCTACCCACCCAACCCCTACTCAGTGTTTCGGTCTCAAGTTCAAGGTCATTTACCAAAATCTTCCCTGACCCCTAAGCTACATTAATCCCAATAATAATTAATTATAATAATAATTGGAGTAAACATTAAATAACACTAGATGGTAGGCAGGGTTCTAAATGCTTTACATATAATAACTTATCTATATATATAAAAGCCTAAGTGACTGTTACAACCGGTCGACCAAACGTCCAGCCTCTAGGATGTGCACTGACCACCAGGGGGCAGATGCTCAATGCAGGAGCTGCTCCCTGATCAGTGTGGTCCCACAGCCAACCTCCCGTGGACCCCACCCATGCATGAATTCGTGCACCTCTAGTTTTAAATATTACAACAATCCTAATGGTAAGTACCAATATTAGTCCCATTTTTACAGGTGAAAAGGTGAGGCAATATTGTATTTTTCTTCATTACCATGATCAAAGGTGAAGTCATGTATTTATTCATTTAATATTTCCTGGGTTGTAGGCTCCTCAAGGTCAGAGTCTGAATTCATTCTCTTCATCATTGTGTCTCCAGTGTCTAACACAGTGGCTCATACATAGTTGGCACTTAATAAGTGTTTATCAAATAAATGAATCAGTCCTTAATGGACATGGATGAGACATACTTCTCTCAAGACTTGTACATTTTCTTACTAATTACAATAAAATGGATAGCTGAGAGAGGAATGGAAGGAAATTCTCTATTATCTAGTAATTATTTAGACTGTAGAAAACTCAGTGCCCTTGTTTGCACTCATGTTGTGAAAAGCTCACCACCTCCTTTTCCGTCAGTTATAACAGCTGAGGTTTATAAGGGAGTGGAGGCAGGGGCAGTGTGGTCTAGACTAGAGGAAAGAGCATGAGTTTTCAAGAAACACAGATCTAGGTTTCAGTTCTGACTTTATCACTTACTAACTGTGTGGTCTTGAGTAAGCCCCATACATCCCCTGAGCCTCCTTTTCTAATGCTGCAAAACAGTGTAGTTGAGAGAATGAAGTGAGATAAAGTATCCAGAGGGCCTATCAGAGTGCTAGGAGTTGAAGAACTGCCGGCTCTTTTCCCCTCCTGCAATCAGGGGCAGGCATGTAGGGCTCTGGAAAGCACCAGTTTACTAGACCAGCAGTACTAGCCAGACTGGACCCTGGAAATGTGAAGCCCAAAGTACAACTGAGGGGGCAGGGGCAAAGACTGCATGATCAAACCGGCTCCAGTTCGGAGAATCACCGAGGCCGCAGCTCACTCCATGCACACAGCCAAAGAGGGGGCTGGAAAAGTACACAAAACTCAGAGGGATTACGCTTTTTGGTCATTGTCAACAAACTGGGAGTAAGTCAAGACAATAAACTAAGAAAAAGATCTGGTGAGTTCTGTTGCCTATTCTCTAGTTCAAGGGATAGTCCCTGCATTGTTTCTCTTCTCTATGGTGGTGGAAGGCTGTTCCCTGAAATGCCCCTGGCTTCTGAGAACAGCTCTGGAGGCAACTCCATAAAGTCCTGGCCGGGGATGACCAGAAGCAAGCGAGCAGCATTCACCCTGCCCCCAGGATCATGTGGTCGTGGGGACGCAGGAGGCAGAAAAGGGAACTTAGATGGTCCTCTTCCTTCCTCCTTCATCTCCCAACGTCCATATCCATTCTTCTCTCAGTCAACCCTGACCTTTCCATCTCCCTCCCTCACAATAAAGAGAAGAAAAGTGGGTAGGTGGGGATGAGTGTGGCTTCCCTTCCCAGAAGTAATTGAGAGAGGGCATCAGAGTATTTCCCCAAAGAGTCAGAGACCTCCCCGAGGCTGACTCTGCTGGGAGTAGGTTTTGCCTTCTCTCTAAAGAGAAGCTCTGCGTCAGCTCCTGCTGCTCCTCTCTGCTGAGCTCCCTGGGCTGAAAAGCCTGTGGCTGTGCAGGTGTGTGCCAAGCCCTGTATATTGCATTGAAGTACACGTGCAATGAGTGGCAAGGCTGTAATTATTATATTTTATAAAGGGAAGTCCTCTCAGGCTTTTGCAAAAGAAAACTCTCAGTTAACCAAGATCTAGTTTATCAGAATCCAAATGGGGCATTCTTATTTGCACTCTTACACTTGGTATCAGCTCCATTCTCCCTCCAGCTCCCTTAGATTTTCCTGTATGTCCTGGAGAATGCTACCTTCAGTTTCAAGTCTATTTCCGTATAAGCAGATTCTTATGGTTTCATGAAAAAATAATCTTAAAAGTGAAAGAAAGATTGCCTTCTAGTTTGTATAACTATGGAAGGGAAATAGATCAGAACCTTTAGACAGACCTCACTGGGCTTTGTTTCAGTTCCCCAATGATACCAGCAGGCCTGGGCTCTAAGATATCACACACTGACCACCTGCTATGTGCTGGGTGCTATGGGATGCATGTTGTATAACACAACTAATACCAATACTAACATTGACATTTTCTAAGTGCCAGGAGCGATTCTAGGTGCTTTACTAGTATATATGTTTGTATAGTTAAGCCTTACAACCAACATAGGAGACATGTACAGTTTCCATCCCAGTGTTGGAGATGATGTAGTTGGGACATGGAGAGGTTAAGAAATTTACTAAAGTCACATAGTGGTGGAGCTGGTATTTGAAAGAGGGAGTCTGGCTCCAGGGTCTTCACTCTTAACCACTATACACATAGCTTTTCTCATTTAGTCCTCACAGCAATCTTATGAGATAGGATACTAAAATGCCCACTTTTCAGATAAGAAAAATGAGTCTCAGAGAAGTAACTTGTCTAAAGGATTGACTCAGGATTCCCAGCCCAATCCAATTCAACTCAATTCTAATTGAGTACCTACTTTGTGCCAGGCACTGTGATAGACACTAAAGCATCAGATAGTGTGATAAGCTAGTCACATTTAGTCTCTTTGTGTCCCCCCCTCCCCACATTTCTTTTAACACTGCCACTTCTTCCTGAAGGTAATCTATCTATCTATCTATATATATAAAAGGCTAATATGCAAAGTGTCCCCTTGGCAGTTCGACTGGGAGACTGGGAGTTCGATTGCTCACTATGACGTGCGCTGACCACCAGGGGGCAGCGTGGAACATGGTGGGCGACCAGCGGCAGTGGTGGGGCGCTGAGGGAGTGAGGGAAGGAGGAGGCTAGGAGGTGGGGAGGTAAGGAGGCGGGGAGGTAAGGAGGCGGGGAGGAGGGGAACCTGATCGGCCCTGATCGCCGGCCAGGCCTAGGGACCCTACCCTGCACAAATTTTGTGCACCAGGCCTCTAGTAGATAATAAAGAGTTCATTTCAAGTGAAGAAAAGTCACATGTAGTCAAGATTAGCCAGGGATGTCAGTTCCATGCATGTGCTGAAGCACTAGAAGTTATTTAGACAAGCCTTAAAAAAAGTCTAACATAAGCCTCCATTCCTTTCCATTTCTGTTTTAGACATAGGCATGTGCTCATTTGAATTTGTTCATTTAATAAACACTTATTGGGTATTGATTGTCTTCCAGGTCATATGCTATAAGTTGGAAACACATTTCAAAAAGAGGGTTAGTACTAGAAGTTGGGGCACTCTTACTGTAGAAAGAAATAAAATTAAACAAGTAAATACAGCATAATGTGACAAGTGCAATGATTCAGATAAGAATTAAGATAATAGTCGAGAGTAATTTTGGATGCATTGCAGGGAACACACCCAGAAGATGACAAACACGCTGAGTCTTGAGGTATAAAAGAATGCACTTTCCAGATGAGAATTGTTAAAGGAACTAGTATTTCCTAAGCAGATACTACATATCAGGCCCTAGATTGAGACTATATATTTAGTTAAATCCTGACTCCAGAATCCGAGAATCAGCGAATATAAAGAACTTGTTCACAGTGACAGTGTAAAAAAAAATCCCTGAGCTGAATATCTGAGCCGCATTTTTGGGAAAGAGCAGCCCCGGCAGAAGGAACAGCACGCACAACGGCAGGACAGCAAGACGGGCCTGGCACATCGGAGGGACAGGATGTTCAGTGCACCTCAGCCATCAGCTGTACGTGGGGACAGGGATCAAGTGTGAGATGAGGACAAAGGAGGAATTGGGAGCAAAATTCTGGAGGACTTTGCATATCTGATAGGAAGTAGGGATCGTCTCCTGCAGGCAAAGGATAGCCAACTAAGAAACAAAATAAATCATCACTACAAGAATGGGCTGTGGGAAGGGAAGAGAGAGATAAAAGGGTGGATGATGAAGCCACTGCCCAAAGCCAGGAATATGGGATAAGGAGCAGTGGTGAAGAGGGGCTGGGTGTGGGCCTCCAGATGAACCAAAAGGGGTTCCCAAAGGGGCCGGGTACCTGGAGTGTTTATATATACTTACTGGTAAGGAAGTGCAGAAGTGCAGGGAGTAAAGGAATAGGGGTTGGAAACGGAGATGCGTGCTAAAGCCTGCATGGCGGATTCTGGCAACCAGATTTGAAGAAAGCTGTCTATTCAAGCTGGCTTCCTAGCTCTGAGCCTGGGAGGCAGGAGTCCAGGTGTGCGGTGGATCTCTGGCTCTGACTCCTGGGGCTGCCCAGGTACATAGAGCTGTCAGGAACATCCAGAAAGAGGCAGCTGTTTCCCGAAGGCTCCCTCTGACACGCCTGGGAGCTGCATGACCGGGCTTGAGGCAGGCACAGCGCGGGTTTGGGAGGACACAGGCACGTGGGCAGCCTCCTGCCCCAGCTCTGCAGATGAGGCAGCTGAGAGAAGTGAATCTTTCTTCCCAGCCTCCTCCTCCACCCTCTGCTTCAGAGCCCTGGTGCCGCAGCACAGTGCAGGCTGCATAAAGGCTGATTCATAGATGAGGGGCTAAGCTATAAGCCACACAGAGGCGAACAGACAAAACTGCGTGCTTGTGGGGTATGTGTGTGCGTGTGTGTGTTTGGAAGAAACTGTTTATTCCAGGAACTATAGATCAAACACGCCTTACTGGCAGACAATAGTGATTTGCCTAGACAATTTATGCCACCAAATAAACATTGAGATGGGCTGTGTAGAGCTAAAGGTAAGGAGCCTGTTTAAAAGTTGGGGGGTCACCCTTCTGCACATAAAACATTGAGGCAACTATATCTGGGCATCTGCCTGAGCCTACTGTAGCCAAAGAGAAAGAAAGGCCGGAACTAAAATGCAAAAGAAAGAAAGAAACTGTTTGGAGATAGGTCAGCTACAGAATAAACTTTTCCCTTTCTCTGGCTTACTGCTTTAGCAAAACCTGATGGTTGTCTTTGTAAAGAAAAAAAAAAGTGTCTGTATCTAGGTCCCTGGCAGTGACTTGCCTCTGGGAGAGCCAGCAATCTATTTAATGACTCCATTGACGTCAATAGCATAACTGAAATACTTACTAACATGCATGATTCCAACTTTCAGGGGAGGGGGGTGGATGGGGTTTCTCAGCAGTACAAAAACCCGAAGTGGAGTCAACACGGAACGAACTCCACTCTTTAGGCAGCAAGTGAGAGATTAGCTGCTGCAGGTCTCAGTGGTTTTATTTAATACGAAGAAACATTCATACTAAATTTAGAAATTAATTTTGAACTGGCGAAATAACCGTTAATGAGCAGGGCTTTATTTTTGGCAATGTTTGTTCGAGGGTAACATTTTAACTATTTGTATTTTAGTTGACTTGTCAATGTTTTTGCAACTACCCATGCTTAATTTTAGACCTATACGAAATAATTGCAAATCATTATAAATAGCTCAGTGTTGATGCTTTTGGGTAAACATTCACAAGAAGGTTATTTTAGACAAAAGCAATTCTTACAAAACAACCATTTGGGAATTAGTCTCAGAATGACTGGGGCTCTTCTAGTGCATTTGCCTTATTGTTATGCATGCAAGTTGCCTAAACACTCAAGGTGACTAATTAAAGCAATTATACAAATAATTTAGGCCACAGGACATTCAGATAAAGGAAGAAAAAAAAATAATCTGATATTTCTAGATTTTTTTCTCTCTTTCTTTCTTTTTTGCAATCCCCTCCAATCCCTTCTCTTCTCTTTATCATGAGTGGCCACAGCCTTTGGTAACAGGATTGATTTTATTTGTATTTGTCCATAAGTTTTGCAATCCTGCCTGACAGTTCTTGCTTAATGCACAAACGAAGCAAATGTCCTGCTCGCGCCGGGCTTCAT
This sequence comes from Myotis lucifugus, assembly GCF_000147115.1. NCBI lineage: Eukaryota > Metazoa > Chordata > Mammalia > Chiroptera > Vespertilionidae > Myotis > Myotis lucifugus. The sequence continues at coordinate 4,815,026 of NW_005871111.1, read as the reverse complement.
TTCCAGGCATCTGACACAGCTCAGCTCTCAGGCCAGGGCCGTGGTTCTCAGAGAGCCCTTCCCTCGCGCACACACGGTTCATCTCTCATCCTCGGCCCCGGCAGCTCTGAGAACTGAATCAATGTCATGACTTTGTGAATTTCTCAGAATCCCAGATAACTCACTGAGCCCTTTGTCCACTCCTCCAACAGACCCTGCATCTGTCATACTCCCAGGAACTCCAGAAGAATGTCACAATCAAGGTAAAGATACGGAAGGAACTCATACTGAACTCATATTGAGTTCCTTCCTAGGAGAAAGCCTCTTCTTCTGTTTTCTCAACCACTAAAGTGTCCTTTCCTCCCCAGAATGGCCTGGACACTTAATAGAAGAAATAGATTCCCATGAGCACTAAAAAATTATTAAGTCTGTTTTTCACTTAAGCCAACCTATTTCAGACTCGCTGGAAAGCCTTATAGTATCTTGTCCTATTTCTCCACACACAGGCTTTTCCTGAAATACATTGAATTGGCTGGAGTTGAAAACCACCATCAACCACAGCTTAGGATACACAGGCTGGTAGAGACCTTGGGTTTGCAGTGGTTTGATCTGAAGTCCTCAGGGAAATTCTCTAGTCATCTTTGTGACATGGTTTGCAATGTCCCATGGACTTATTGTTCTTCATAGCAGCTGATCTGTTACATGGGTGGTGCTCTTGCTCAATATATTCATTGGTAAATTTTGAAATAAGAAAATTAGTATAGAACCTCCCTCTTACACATCAATTCGGCTGCTGTGAGGTTGTATATATGTATGACACATATTACAAATCAAGTCACATTTATGTGAATCAGAAGAGCTAGCCATTAAAGGAAGTGCTTCTCTAATCCTATGTCATGCGAAAAAATCATTCTGTAAAGGCAATGAACACTTGATAATTTACCGTTTCGGTAAATTCTCACTTTCATGACACACCTATAATCACTACTGAAATGCAAAAGCAAGGGCTAGACAGGATGGCTGCATGAAGTGGAGCAACTATCCTACACACACCCCCCCACACACACATACCACATACACACTTTCACACACTCACTCTCGTGCACATACTCACACTGATTTTCTTTAATTATCTGATTTTTTTTCTGTTGAAAGTAGTTTGGGAGCCTGAAATATTGAGAATCAATTCAATTATCTACTTTGAGTGTGTATAGATGACTGAATCCATTTCTTGTGCCTTCTTTTGGAATGTTCTTTCTTCTGTCCTATTTTTTCCCCCTAAGCATCATGTAGAGAAAGCCTGGAATTCATACTTGTGAAAAGGCAAAATGTGATAAAAATTGAGATGCTCACTAAACTCCACAGCCGGCAGCAAGACTTCTGCACCTTTCTCTTTAACTTGAGGGTGTAGGATTTCCACTTTGCTCTACTTTCTGGGTTTTAAATTCTTTCTTACTTTCTTCTGGCTTTCCTACTCAAAGTGCAAAATGCCAGTTTTTTAGATTTAACTATTTTTGCTTAAAACCTATATGACCACACTAATATATTTAACAGTTATAAAGTGTATTTAAACCTCTTTTAACTTAAATTCAATAACTGACATTAAATAGTAAAAACACACACACAACTGAATATTTTTCATAGCGATAGATATAAAAATATTGACTCATATTAAATTGTAACTTATAGCATTTTTCTTAAGATAAAGTACCCAAACTTTATGTAGTTCTCCTGGTCAAGTCAACATATACTGTCTTCCTACTATGTGAAAATAGTAAAGCATATTGAATGATTCAGAAATGAATAAGGGACAGCCACTGCCTTCCAAAAGCTCCGATGGCCGAGACATATAAGCCATGAACTACAGAATATCTTAGATGGAACTGTTGCCAAAACACACAAAGGGAGCGAGCACAGCAATTTTCTAAAAAAATTAGGATGTCTTAGCAAAGGAGGGACATTTGTGTTGGACCACGAGAGCTAAAAAGGATAATTTTGGTTAAACCGTAAAAAGAAAAGTACTGCAGACTGAGAAATTTGCTTTAATTTCCCCCAAGAATTATCCTAGTTAATGATCAATTTGTAAGAGCAAATGTACCAATTTAACCATGGTTTCTGACAATTAGTTTTTAAAATGAATTGTACTGCCTTCATTTAGATGCATTTAAAAATGCCTTTTAAAGAGACTTGCCTTTTCTCTTTTTCTCCCTCTCTGTCTCTTTATAGAAGAATACAGTTATTTCAGGCTTTCCTAACAAAGTGGATTATTGCTAAAACTGAGTAAATTATTGTGCGTTTCTTGTATCTTTTATCTTAGATCTCAATTCAAATACGTGAAGATTCAGTGCTGATAAATCAACACCTGATCTGACTATCATGAAAAATCACCTTTTAAAGCAGCACTCGACATTTTAGGGCTGTTTGCTCCAAGCCACTTATTTTTCATTCTCCTTCAAAGTTTCTATTTAAACACACCTCTTTGTCATATGCTGATAAATATTAAAATAACAGGAAAAATCTGCCTGACTCATTTAAGCTGATAATAAGAACAAAACACAGGATGTCTGTGTGTGTCCTCCTTCCTTTTCTGACCGCATTTAAGCGTTACGATTTTGAAACCTGTAATTATGTAATAATTGGATATCACTATATTCTCTTCCCAACGAAAAGCCAGGATTTTTGAAGTTTGCCACAAAGACAGACAAAAACAAATTGCCTAAGTGGTATTGTCATTTCTTTGCTCCATTGTTTTAGGAGAACTCAGCAAAAGACTCTAGTTGCCAAACTGCAGTTACTGTGCCAATAATCACAAAATGATCTTTCCAACAGCATCTCTGGTTAATGAGCTACTTTATAGGATAATAAATATCACATCTCTCCTAATGTTTGTCAGTGTTTATCACAAAAGGAAGAAAACATAGTTTAAATGTTCAAACTGACTCAAAGTCAGGGCGCCCTTCCGTAAATTTGGCTAACAGAAATGTGAGCAAAGGAGTCTCACTGGTAGGCCAGAATGACGAAATGATAGTTTCAAAACCACCCCCTTTGATCTCCAAGTATGTAACACCAGTATTATGTTAAAACACTCTATCTAGTTTCTCTTTATAAACTTCTAAAGAAACAGTCCATCCGCACGCCAGGTTCTTGAAGTCTGTGGATACAGTACTATTTCTTCTCTCTACTTCATATCATGACGCTCTAGAGGTAAACTCTTCCTAATCTCTTCCTTTTTCACTTTTCTTCTTGTTCTCGATCTTTTTCTCATAAAAATATTTTTAAAGCATATACCATAACTATTTCAGAAGCCAACACACCAACAGAACCTATTGCCTTTGTTCCCTTCTTTTAAAAGTTGGGCGCTTGTGTTATTTCCATTCTCCTGTGGCCATGATACCAGCAAGAGAACACAACAGAACATGCAGGAGGGAAGATCCTGCGTGTGAAGCGAAGGGAACAGCACTGCTGGTGCACAGAGGTGCGCGAGGCAGCGGGTAGTGTTAGGTGACCTCACTATGAGCTCATCTCACTTGCTTCTCCTGTGGTTTTACTCAAGACCACTGCTATGCTACTGGGGTCAGTCGAGGGGCAAAACTCCATTTTGCACTTTAAAAAATGTCACCTAACTGGTTATGTCTTACGTCAACAAGAATTTAAGTTCAGTACATCTCCATGCTGTCCCTTCAAGATGGCCCTTCCTTTCCACACACAGCTCTCTACTCTACGTGAAACTTATTGGCGCAGCCCTGAAAGATGAGAGGTTAGGTTTCTTTAAAACAACACCTGTGAGAAGGAAAATTGGATGACCTCCAAAAGAAATGATTTGTGACCTAGAAAGAGCCTTTGGTTTCACACCTGGAAGGAATGCATATTCAAAGGGGATCTCTGGTTGACGCTAAGAGGAAGCCACTAGCATAGGCTGTGGGGCTCTCGGGTCAACGTGAGGGCACCTCAGGGCCTGTGAGGTCAGCTCTCCTGGAGTTCACTGGGGTCAGCAAGCTGAGGTCAAGTTGCACTATCAATACTGTTCTTCTTCTGGGAAGCAGCGTTACCACTCTTCCACCACATTCTGGAAGTCTGGGCATACATCCGATGGGAAAACCATTTAATACTGCTTTTCACTCAGATTCACATGGAATGAAGTCAAGCTCCAGTATGCTTTTCAAAAAAGTCAGCAAGAGCCTTACTTTTGAGGGCCATGGTATGCAAACAAATGCTATTATTTCCCCAAAAGGTTCAGCAGGAGAGGCACACTCATTATTGTAACACGGAGAGAGGCCATGGCATGGCTTACCTTGCAGGTTGACTCTGGAGACAGGAGGCTGGCTAGCAGCTGGGGACCTCCTGTGGAGACAGAGAGAAAAGAAGACCTGAGCCTTTGTCTGAATATCCTCTCCCTGCCTCCCCAGGATCTCTGGGGAGTTTTCCAGGTCACAATGAGCTATCAAGTGACATAATGCTTTCTCCGGAAGGCAGGCTCCTGTAACATGCGTAAATGACTGCAATTCTCTCACATCCAGATGGCCTGGAATTTCCCTCTGCACAGCCTCCTGGGCGGCCAACACTCCAGGAAGGAAGTCCTTTACCCCAGGTCCCTCGCCAGCTCCTCTGTTTTCAGTTTCCCTGTTTCAGGAGGCCCACAGGAGAGGATATCCTTGCTCAGGAATGGTTCCAAATGTAAGAGTGAATCCCAGCTCCTTCGGGCTGTGCTGTAGAAAGTTATAGCCAGAGGAGCCCTTAGAGACCAATCAGTCCAGGTTTCCAGTTGTGCGCCCCAGGTCACACAGCTACCAGGAATGGTAATTCAGGTGGCTTAATTTATGGAGCGGCCTTTTCATGGAGAGACTGGGCATTATTCTACAGCATAACAAACCTGCTGATGTCAAGAGTCAAATGAAACAAGCAAACCAACTCATGGCCCACAAACACTGGGCCTGCTTCTCCTTTTCTTTCTTGTGTTTCTGTTTCTTCTTTATATCCCCATGACCCCCCGATTTTGCTGCTTTCACCCCCGATTTTGCTGCTTTCACCGTCCTTCTCATGTTTTGCAGAACTGCCAGACTCTCCCAATGCATTGCCGGAGAACCTCCCAGAAATAGTACAGAGCAATGGCTTTTAAAATGTAGAGTGCCTCGGATCCCCTGGAGGTTTGAGACATTGCTGGGTCTACCTCCAGTTTTCTGATTCAGTAGGCTGGGGGTGGGCTTGCGTGTTTGCATTTCTGACTAGTGCCCAGGTGCTAATGTTGCTGGTCTTGAATCACATTTTCAGAACCACTGGTACAGAGGACTCTGTCCCACTAAAGAGCAACAGGATATTAGCAAGGAGCAGGAGAGTGGGACCCTAGGCCAGTGGGTCTCTAAACATGGATGACGTCTGACTCGTACAGCTGTAAAAATTATGAATCCCTTTCTGTCCCTGGAGAGTCTACTTCAGTATGTCTGGGATGGCCATCTGTAATTTTTTACTTCTCTGCGAATTCTGATGTACAGGCAGGTTTTGGATTAAGGCCAACTTCTAAATGATAGTGAATGGATTTGCAAAGGTATTGCGAAGGGAAGGTCTCCCTATAGATGTGAACACATAGTTATCATAGTTATTTTCCTAGTTTGTTATTAACTGCTCCAAATTCAGTTTTGGTCCCTTAGGGGCAATCTGGTTTCTAGGTAACTATACCTGATAGCTGCAGGGTCTGGCGGACAGGGTTCACATCTATCACATTGATTAGCGAGGTGATCCTAGGAAAGGTGCTTTTAATCCCTCTGTGGCATGATTGGGATTCAAAGCTAAGTCTTTCAGAATCCAAAATGCATGCACTCTCCATGGCTGCTAACACCTGCACTGAAACTGAGGGCTGCTTTTCAGGAAAATTAAGAGATTAAATGTCAAACTCCTTAACCTGGCGTTCAAAGCTCTTTGCTCTTTGTTCTCAACATGCTTTTCCCAGTTTATCTCCCAGGATTCCTCCCTGCCTGACATTTCATTTCAAACCACGCCATCTTGTTCTTCACCTTAGTAGCTCTAAAATTGTAATTAAAATAGGCACTGTCCAATTGGTGTTCAATATAGAATGCCTTAATTTAATGTAAACTTTATGCAGGCAGGGAACAACATGTTCACTACTGGATCCCGAAAACCCAGAGTGGTCTTTCATATGCCAAGCACTCAGTAAATAGTTGTTGAATGAATGAATGAATGAATGGACTAACTCAGACATCGCCAAGGCCAAATGTCATCACTTCTTTGACCTTGGCCATGTGCTGTCCATCTTCCTGACACTGTTCAGCCATTCCTCTGAGAAGAAAGCTCTCCCTGCACAAGCTCACACTTCTAAATACCATCTAGGTTTCTATGATGTATAGTAAGAAATATAAATCTGGTGGTCTTCCTCCTGTTGCCCCCTGGAATTTCCTAAATGAGAAGCTTGACCAAGGTGTCTTTTGTTATGTTAATGAGACGACTTTTGGAAAATCCCTGAGACTGGATGTCAGAGGAACCAATCTTGTGATTTGAGAGTTGGAAATTTCAGCCCTGCCCTGGACTTCAGGGGAAGGGAAAGGGCTTGGAGATTGTGTTCAGTCACCAATGGCCAAGGATTTAATCAATCATGCCTTTGTATTGAAGTCTTCATAAAACCCCAAAGGCACTGGGTTGGTGAACATGTGGAGACTGTCAGGCTCAGAGAGCATGGGAGCTCTGTGCTCCTTCCCACATACCTTGTCCTACGCAGGTTTCCCCATCTGGCTATTCCCAAGTTATATCCTTTTCTAATAAACCAGTAATCTAGTAAGTAAAGATTTTTTGTGTGAGCCATTTTAACAAATTAATCAAACCCAAAGAGGGAGTGATTGGAACCTTGAATCTACAGCCACTAGGTTAGAAGCACAGGTAACAACCTGGATTTGTGATTGGCATCTGAAATGTGGGGTAGAGGCAGTTTGGAGGACTGAGCCCTTAACTTGTAGGATCTGACACTATCTCCAGGTAAATAGTGTGAGAATTGAGTTGAATAATGGGATGCCCAGCTGGTTTCATGGAGAATTGCTCTGATGTATGGGGAGAAAAACCCATACAACAAAAACTGGTGTCAGAATCGTACTTCGAAAGATCAAATGCCACCTTCTCCAACAGATGTCACCCTCTTAGCTAAGTATGATCTTCCCTCTAATCTCCCATGGTGCTTTATTTGTACCTCGTGTTACAACTCATATGAGCACATATTATTCCCACCACTAATCAATGGCCCATTGATGGCAGGATCCACATGAACGTTTTATCTGCTTCCCTTTTTCCTGTAGATCTTGGTTCTACATACCACTGGCTTTTTCTCATATACAGCCTGCACTCATGTTGTTGGGCCCTTGCATATGTTTAGATCAGCTGAACACTTTCCCCTCCTCGTTAAGTGGCCAACTCCTCATATTCCGGGGCTTCCCTCAGGCATCACCTCCTTGGAGGAGCCTTCCCTCCTGAGTTCAGTCTCTGTGCTACTTGTAGTTCCCCATGCTCGCCCCATCAGAGCACTACTCCTGCTAGATCCTAATTCCCATTTTCCTGGCTGTCTCCTCCGCTCACCTGTAAGACATTTAAGCAAAGATTGAATCTTGTTCATCTCTGTAACCTTCGAATCAGCAAAATAGTAGGCATGATGCAGGTATTCATTATATATTCATTAGATTAATATATGTTTACAATAATTTTATTTTACCTATCTTCCTGAATTCCAACGAAGGCTTTTGTAAAAGGGATGAACTAAAAGACCGTAAGTGTTGGAAATTTCTGCTTTCTTAATAGCATGGCTACTCATAGCACTGAATTCTCCCAATGACTTGTTGAAAATTACAGGAATTACATTAATTGCTTTGCCCTGGGAGTTAATTTAAAAACTATAGCTCTCACTCAGAGTTGTTAATTCTGATAAGCATCAGTGTGTCCCAGCGGTTCTCAACCTGTGGGTCGTGACCCCCTTTGGGGGTCGAACGACCCTTTCACAGGGGTCGCCTAAATACATCCTGCATATCAGATATTTACATTACGATTCATAACAGTAGCAACATTACAGTTATGAAGTAGCAACGAAAATAATTTTATGGTTGGGGGTCACCACAACATGAGGAACTGTATTAAAGGGTCGAGGCATTAGGAAGGTTGAGAACCACTGGAAGCTGTGAAAAGGCAAGAGCCGTGCTTCTTTGGTTTATCCCTGAGACTCGGTACAAAGAAGTGGCTCATACATTTTAAATGAGTGAACTCGATACATTTTAGATGGCTTCTGGAAGCTGCATGATGGCTTAGAAGACACGAGAGCGCCAATTAGAAAACAGCAAGTGCCAGAAGGAAATGGCATTGGCTGCTCAGTTTCCAATGATCCCTAACTTATGGAAGAACCTTAAGAAGTGATATGCCTGAGTTGCTGAAGGCAGTGATATTAGTAGAGAATGTGGCCCTAGCAATGAATACTTTGCAGCCCCGAATAGTACAGCTGAGAAAGAACTGAACTATGAATAAGAAGACAGGGTTCCTAATCCTGGCTCTGGCTCCTTCCAACTGTATAGCCATAGGCAACCCACTGCACCTCTCAGTTTCTTCCCCACTTGGGGAGAGCCGGCAGCAGCTAACATTTACGGCGAATTTACAATGTGCTGGGTCCTGTGTGAGGGGTTTTACATACATTTCCTCACTTACGCTAAGGAAATTTGGCTAGGTTCTTTCCAACTCTGAATGTTCAAAATTTTATTATTCTCAGCTAATTTCAATCCCGTGCCAAAGTACATAAGGCAATGAAAGAAACTTCAGATATACACTGAGAAAAAAATTAAGTGCTTATTAATTCTTTCTCAAAGATTGCATACATGCCGATTGAATTATGCCCTGGAAGAATGTTACTGCAGAGCTGTCACATGATTTCCTGATAGCCACTGTAATATCTGGGAGGCTAGTGAGACCGTTGAATCATGGGGACACCTCTTTGCTCCCAGCCCTACCCGCTGGCCCCCAGACTGCCGAATGGCAGGCACTCTCACTCACACATGTGATTTCTCCACAGCCTGTTTGAAGGCAGTAAATGCTTTAGAAACATCTACCTAAATTAACAACTCTAATTGAAGGCTATATTTTCAAAATTAACTCCTGGACAAAGGAAATGTAAGTTTTAATGTGAAGCCAAGAAACACAGGCCCAATCAAGCATTCCTCAGTGGAACATTTCATGGAAGTGCAAGGAAATCACCTCAAGAGGAACACTGAGACGTTCACCCTTTGGGTGGTAAAGCTCAGACAGACACTGGAATGCTTTCAGGCAGAGCAAAGAGCCAAAAGATAAAGGAAATCTTGACTTAGGAGAAGTAGAGTTCTATGTGGGAGTTCCTTTTCATATAATAAACTACACTCCAGATATCTCATGAAAACCACTCCAAAAACACATTATTGCTTAAATGTTACATCAAAGGCAAGGGGTAGCACTCTGGAACCCAAGTCAAATATCCCAGAGAACAATTTCTGAGTTCCATGAATCTTACGTGTTCAGTTGTTAGGATAAGTATATCTGTGGGGCAAGGGGGTCGGGGAACGCTCAGGACAGTGGACCTATCCCTGGTGGATATTAGGTTTTCTTTATCTGTTTGAGAATATTGACTATCTAAGAATAGAACATAATGCATTATGGACCCTGCGTTGAACTTCTGTTGGTTGATGTTGATTTCAAGGAGGTACTTGAAAATGAAACAATCAACTCTGTACAAATATGGGTATGGATTCAAGAAAGATCATTCACAAAGATCGTACAGCTGGAAATCTATTTTATTTAGTGAGTGTGGTTTCGTTGGAACCCAAGATGATACAAAGGGCCATGATTTTGGGGGGTGGTCCTCAGTCAGAGAATGAGCCCTTGGTGAGCTCTGAATATGGCAATTTCAGTCTAAGGGTACTCAGTTCCTGAAGATTTATGTGGCCCAAAACACCCAAGACTATAGAAAAACCTGATTCTCAAGAAAGCAGTTTCAGCTGACATAGTCTATTAATCAGCAATGTTTATGCTCATTGGTAGACTATGAACAATACTAAGAACATCTAAGCTCCGTGCTAACAAACTAGTAACTGAAAATCAAACATCCCTCTGATACCGTACTCTGATCCCCCCTACACCCCCCCCCAGCCTTAACTCCTTGGAGCTATTTAATGTAGTGATCTTGAGTCATGATCTGCTAGGAAGCCTTTGGGAAGTGTATTTATTGATTCCTTCTTCCCTAATTACAACCTTCATCATCTTGGCCCAGGGCTTCACTCCTCATACTTTAATTCCTGAAAACACTCTCATAGCTCATGTCTCTGACTTCAAGCTCTCTGACCTTCATCTATTTGTAAGTTCTTCTTAAATGACTCTCTGTTCCAAAGCCTTCAGAAATTTCTTCTCATAACCCAGAAGACTTAATAGGGGTAGTGAATGGAAAGACCTCTGCAATGAGAGTCAGGATATCAGGTTTCAAGTATGACTCTGCTATTCACGAGAAGTGGTATGTTCTTGCACAAGTCATTTAATCTCCCTAAGCTTTGTTTCTTTATCCACAGAGTGGGGGCAACAATATCTGTCATGAATTTCATTTATGGTGATTGAAACCGAGATAATGAATGTGAAACCCTATAGTGTTACTTTATTTCTGGAATTTGGGAGAGAAATATAACTATCCTGTATAATAACAGCATAGTATGCAAATTGTCCCTTCGACTGGGAGTTGTCTGGGAGTTTGTCTAGGGGGCGGGGCCAGCCAGGGGAAGGGAGGAAGTACCCAACCGGCAGCTGGCAGATGCACAGATTTCATGCACTGGGCCTCTAGTCAATTATAATAGCTCACATTTATTGAACATCTACTATGTGATGTTATAAATGCTTTACAAGTGTCAACTCATTTAATCCTCAGAACAACACTATTTTACTGACTGGGAAACTGAAATGTAAAGGTTCATTTGCCCAAGTCACATAATTTTCAAGCCATAGAATTGGGTTATAAAGCCAGTAAGTATGGCCCTAAAGGCTGTATTCTAAAAAGAAAAAAGGTAGAAAAAGGAAAGGCATCACTTCTGAAAAAGTAATTTTCTAAACAATTGGTGGTCTTTCTCAGATAATTATTTAGTGAGAACTCATATGTATGATAAATATTTATAAGGCACTCACTATGTGTCAGGCATTCTGCTAATTCTTGGAAATTCAAGAAAAAGTAATTGTAATTCTCAAGGGGCACATTGTCCAGTGGTGGACAGAGATCCCTAAGGTTTGCAGAGTGTTCTGGGAACACTGAGGGGTGCTCAGCCTGGCTTGGTGGAGTCAGGGAGAGCACCCTGGTGAAGGTGATTCTAGAGACAAGCTATAAAAACCAAGCAGGATTTAGCTAGACAATCACTGGCAGGAAGAGAGAGAGATTTTAGGAAGAGAGAACAGTAGGCCAGAATCAGGGTGGAGAACAGAACATGAAGAGAACAAGCAGACCATAATTGTTAGAATGTGATCCCATGTGAGACCTGGTCTGACTGTTCAGCACGGTATGATTTCCTACTACAATGAAAGCCCTGAAGGGGCAGAGAACTTGCATGTTTTGGTGTCACTATTGTATCACCAATGACTTGTACAAAGTGGGTGCTCAATAAATATTTCTTTTAAAAAATATATATTTTTATTGATTTCAGAGAGGAAGGGAGAGGGAGAAAGAGATAGAAATATCAATGATGAGAGAGAATCATTGATTGGCTGCCTCCTGCACACCCCACACTGGGGATCAAGCCCACAACTCAGGCATGTGCTCTGACCAGGAATCGAACCATGACCTCCTGGTTCATAGGTCGACGCTCAACCACTGAGCCACGCCAGCTGGGCAATACATATTTCTTAAATAAATATATATTCATGGATAAATAAATACTTGTTGGGTGAATTATTTAATAAATGACGAAACAGGGAGTACCATGGCAAAAGAGGCTGGCAAGTCTCTAGCTTTCATGCATATTGCATCAAATATAAACCCAAATAACTATCCATCAAACTAATTTGAGCTGGATATGAGGTGCCTTGGGTGCCAAGTGTCCACAGTTAAACTTTATCTGAATGACAAGAGTGAGCCGTGGAAATGCCTCAAGCTGGAGAGGGATGTGGTCAGATAGTACGTGAGAACAGTCACTCTGGTGGCAGTTTGGGCAATAGTTTAGAGGGGAGAACATTGTTGGGAAAGATTCCACTGGGTTATGTAGAGCTCCCACAGGAGGTTCTGTAACAAATTACAGAACAATGAAATAAAAAGTAAGCTTTCAAAGCAGGGTCTCCTCTCACCTTTAACAACTCCACTCCATGAAAAGGTGGATAAAAGCAAAATAGAGGGTTGATGAATAATTTCACAAAGACTAAAAGACACGGTGTTCTATAGCCAGCACTGGCTGGAAAAATCAGGATATTCAGGATTTGGCCCTAGTATGTCTATAACCTATGATGTGGAAGTCTGGGTTTCTCCTCCTGAAAAACAAAGAGGTTGAATAAATGGCTTCAAAGGTCTCCTTCAGCCCTCCTATTCCAGGAACATGAACATGATTCTGTGACCTTGTGAGCCCTATGATGACCTTAAAAAATACTGGATAGTGAACTTCATAGCATTTAGACAAACAGGTTGACATGATTTCAGAAGAGAAAGTTCCTGTAGGAATATCAAGTTCAAACCCTCAATTTTACAGATGAGGGGACCAAGGTTCACTGAAATGACCATGTTTATGTAGTCAGTTGAGGGGAAAGAAGAAGATAATCAAATTGCATGAACTTGTTTACATATTATCAAAATATAGGCTAGTTGGACTTGAACTTTTTGGTATTTTTAATTTGAAGTTGAATCTCTGGATTCATTAATAATTATTCCAAAAGAATTTAAATAGAATTTTTTGCCATTACTGCTAAGTATTCATACTTTCCAAAGTAGTAAATATAACAGTCAACAAAATTCTCATTTCATGCTTTCATTTGTTAAAGGTACAGAGGCAAATAAGATCCAGACGAATTTCTAACATTTTACCAGTTCTAAAATTTTATGGTACTCCATCTTATTTTAAAATTTCATCCTGTATCTTAAATTAGCTTGGGTGGCAAATTTCCATGAAATAGTTTTTTGTTCGTTTTTAAGTGCTATTCAGTGGTTTTGCCTCTATGAAAGGGATTCCTAATTCCACAAAAAGTCCATGCTTACTTGTTGGATGTTCCATGAAGGTTTGTCAGTAGAGTGAAGTTGTTTCTCACACTTCTCAAGCTGGCGAGGACCTAGAAGATAAAGGTTTCAAATGTTTAGAAACAAAAGGAGATAAATGGGAGCATTCAGAAGCCACGCTTAGAAACTACACCCAGAGATGAAGGGAGAGAGAGCGAGGGCCAGCATGATACATACCTGGGCAAAAGGCGTTACAATCAAGTCATCGCCGTGTCTGGTGGAAAAAGAGAAAAGCAACATTTAAACATGCATTCGAATGATAACTGTGGCACATAAGCTGTCATATGAAACTTTATCAGCGTTAGCAACACAAATGATATACTGAAGTCCTTCTACCTAGATATAAGGCAGGACTGCTTTCAGCATACGTGGGGATCTCAGGAACTTGAAGAAAAAACCCATCACCACCAGTTCATGGCTCCTAGATTTACAGTGACTACACATAAAAGCATTTGCAAGTAAGCATATATCCTCAGGGTATAGTCCCATTAAATAGCAGACCTAGAGGACTGTAATTCAAAGCGACTTGTGGGTTGCCAGAGCCAGGAAATTCAAAGGGAGGACTGCTCACAGGCACATACAGAGTTGGAAAAAATGGCATAACAGTCTGGATAAAGGTTAACTTTGGATTTCCTGGCTTTTGTTGATTTGAACCGCAGCCTTAATGCCATTTAAACACAGATTTCTGTCTGCAAATCCCATTACTTTTTGTTTTTCATATAACTTTTTTTTCTTAAAGTACCCAGGGAAAAGCTCTTAATGCAAGTGCACTGACTGAACCTACTATTACCATATCGTTGTTGTTCATTTTGTCCCAAAGATCTGATTAAGCTGTACCTAGTATTATGTGAATCTGTACTTGGGAACGGACAAAGTGTGTTTTCAGAAATGTATTCTCTCTCTGCCATGTGCTTTGATGATAAGTCGACTTAAACCCACCTGCAGCAAACGCTCCATTAAAGTCATTAGAAGACAGTCTGCCTGAGCTGCAGACACAGAACCAGGCCAATTTGCTATCACAGCATGAATCATAGCAGCCACACACCAGTCGGTTGACAATGAGCTTCCTTTACTGTCTGTCTTCATGATCACCATACAAATATGGCACCTTCTTAGTTAATTACGAACACAACCAGCAATTATTAAGCACCTGCCCATTAACTGGCCTTGTGTGAGGCCTGGGGGTGCACAGTTGAACACTTCTGTGCATGAGCGCCTCTTCTCTAACACAGGTTTTACTTTGGGCTCTTATTTAATATAATATTTTCCCCTGCTTATCTTTGTCATATCTAGAAGTTCTCCTTCAATTTAGTCAAGTAAGCCTGCTGCACATTAACTTTGTACTATGACTATAAAAATAATACTGACAAGCATATGCATGCTTCGCACAGTTACCATATGTCAGGCCCTATGCTAAGCACCGTATGTGCAGTATCTCTTTTTCAATGCTTGTGATAAGACTTAAGGCAGGCACTCTTAATACACCGATTTTATAGATGGTATCGAGGTTCAGAGAAGTTAAGCAACTGCTTAACTAGCACATAAGGAATAAGTGAAATTACTTAAGACTATTAGATTCCAAAAGTCTGTGCTTTTCATCATTATGTTTCCTATTTTACGGTGACTCTGCATAGCTGACAGATTGAATTATACAGGATCCGTGACCACAAGTTAAAACATAGGAGAGGAGACAGAAAAATATTCAAAACACAAAAACATTGCAATAGATAGTATAAATACAGAATATGGATACTCAATGGGGTGTAAAAGAGAGGTGATAACTACAGATTAGGGGAAGTAGGAAAGGGTTGATTGAATGGATGGTATAAGATGAACTCTTAAGGGCAAACTTTAAATGGAGTGGATGGTAGATGCTGCCCATGAGAGAAACTGCCAGAACAAAGGCGTTGAAATGGGAAGTACTGAACATACTCAGCAAGATGCTCTGTGGCTGTCTGGGTGGAGCTGAGCACATTGTAGAGGATCAGACTAGAAGTTCCCCCATGCCCATATTATGGACAGAATCGACAATGGTTGTAGAGTTGGTGCTCAACTCAGAAGCAAGAAATGTGCCAGTGAAGGTCTTTGTGAGACAGGCAAAGAGAAAAGTGCTCTAGAAAGTAAAATGCTATTGACAACAAGAGATACATGGAAGAGAAGACAAAGCCAGGAAAATAGGGGGATATTGCAGTCATTCAGATGAGAGGAAATAGGTGAGGCAGAGGAAGAAACTGAAAAAAGACAATGGGAAGAAACCCTACTAGTAAACATCTTGCCAAGAATAAGGGGTCATAAAGAGATGTTCTTTTCAGTTTCAAAAATGGGTACCTGGGAAAATAGTGAAGTCATGAATAGAAATGAAAAAGTGAGGAGGAACTGGTGGAGGAGTTGTGTCACTTTCCCACATGCTGGGTTTTAAGAGATTTGTGGGAGACATCAAGCAGGAAGACTGAACTATGGGAATTAGAGTATAGATTTAGGAGTGACCTACAACCACAGGGATTGTGAAAGCAATGGCAGGGATGGCTTCCTGAGGTTGGGGACATGTTTAGAGAGAGCCAATGGAAGACCCTCGGGGTTCACAGAAGGAGCCAAGGAAATGAGCAGTTGTGACCAATGCAAGGTGCTGCCCTGCATCTAGGTCTGCCCCTTCCCAAGCTATTTTCTTGAGTTGAACTTCATATGGGTGAACTATCTTGCTGTGTGTTCAGATTTTTGCTGTGAAGTTTACATTGTTCTGAAGACACTGGGTTGAGTTGGTGATAAGGTAATGGAGTTAAGTAGATCATCTATGGCTCCTGGATTTCTGGAGTCGACAAAAGCTAAATAATATAAGCAAATCGCATATGTAGTATTTAAAGCTAACAGATGCAGTGTTGCATAATGAGGAGTTACTATACAAACTAATGGTTAAAAGGTGGTAAACAAACATTAAGAGGGCCCCATGTCAACATGGCTATTAGGGAACTTATGAAGATTAGGAAAGAAGAACATTGAGAAGCAGAAGATGGACATGCAGATCCCCAGCACTGGCTCCATTAAAGGGATATGAGCTGCAAAAGCTAACGCTGTAGGTCAATAGCTGCTAGAGAAATGATCAGCTAATTCATAGGTAATTTATAGCAAGGACAGGAAAAAACAAAGCAAAACAAAAAAACTCATATTTAAGTACAGATGGATGATTTATGAAGCTACTCTAAAATTTTAAATCAGAATTTGATATGTTAATCATTAAGAATAAAATGACATGGAAATAACAAACTACTTGATTGGTTATGGAAAAGCGATGTATTTAGTTTCCCAAACCACTAGAGAGGGCAGAGACTCTCAAGGAGGCCAGATAATCAGAAACATGGCACTAGCACCATCTAGTGACAACACCAGCACATTACAATTTGATAGAGTAATTGGAGATGAGAACACTGGGTCTTAGAATTGAGTGTAGGTCTCAATTTAATAGTTTTCTGGAAAGCAAAAATGCTTATGCTACTGCTATATTCTAGATATTATTAATTTCTGTTTCATACCCACACATAGAATTTCACTTGTATTTTTTCTTGCAACACTGATTTTAGTCTGTCTTATAGAGACACATATACTACTAGAGGCCTGATGCATGAAATTTGTTCAAGAGTAGGCCTTCCTTCCCCCGGCTGCTGGCACCGGCTTCCCTCTGGCACCCGGGACCCAGGCTTCTCTCACAGCTCCAACTTCATCTAGAAGGTCATCCGGAAGGATGTCTGGTCTAATTAGCTTATTATGCTTTTATTATCATAGATTATATGGAGCCAGCCAGCGTTGGTTTGTTTCTCAATGGCTCTCTTGCTAATTAGGAAACATCAGGCAATCTCTCTATGCCTCAGTTTCTTCTGCTGTAAAGTGGGATGTGACTCTTAGTGTTTTGCACATGAAAGCTCTTCAGTTATTTACAGTTATTCTTGTTAGTATTTGGCGTCATTACTATTATAGTTAAACAATTGTAGGTCTGTCTTCCCAGCTGGTGAGAACTCCTTTAGGATAGTCATGTCTGCCCCCATCACACTCAAGGGAACTATTTATGTTGTACTTTACAGTTTACAAGGCATCTTCGTAGACATCATTTCATGTGATAAGAGAATGTTCTTGGCCCTAGGGAATAGTGCAACCACCTATCTTGTTGGTCAAGACTGGAACCTCACAGCCAACCACAATCCCTGCTGATCCTAACTTGCAAATATTCATTAACTGCCCGCTGGATCTGCTCTAAGCTAGATCACCATCCTCTGCTTTGTGGATTACCAAAGCCTCCCATTTGGCTCTTGGATACTAGCCTTTAAGCTTGCCAACTCTCCCAACCAGTCTTCATACTGTAATCAGACCTATCTCTCAAAGACATTCCTCTAATTATGTATATTCTTGCTTCAAAACTTTTGGTAGCTCCCACTGCAGCATAAAGGCCAGCTCCTTAGCCTAGGCCCCTCATGATGAGGTTCCTGCTTACTTCTCTAGCCTCATCTTTCACCATTTTCTCTTCCGCTCACATTCTTGGCCTCGGTCACACTGAGCTGTGGTTTCCCACAATGCTCCTGACAACTAGAGAGTTAGTTAGCACGCTGCCCTTCCTCATGCACCCCCTTCTTCTTTGCTGTCTTCCAGCTTAGCTATAACTCCTCAGCTGGGCTACCTACCCTGCCGGGCTGGACCTCTCAAAGTCCTGTGCATACCTTTGTAGGATTGCCCTTACTTGAGAGTATTAAAACTGCCTATTGACTTACTAATTTTTTCACCTCCCTGGAAGATACAGATGTCCAATTTGTTAGCAAAGTGCCTAAATTCAAGTAAGTTTTTTTAAAGAAACTCTGAATATGATCCTCATAACATCTGGAAAAGTAGTCAGAGGTTAATACCATTATTTTTATTTTTCATCCTCCTTTAGTGTCTGTTATGTACTGGATATCCTATAGTTTAATTGCCTAGACTCCCTGAGTTTTAAGCGTTGGTCCCCCATTTATTGGGCAGGCTACTTAATCTTTCTGTGCTCCAATGCCCTTATCTTTAAGATAAGAAAATTATAGTACCAACCATATTGGGGTTATGGAGATTAAATGAGTTAAAATCTATAAAGTACTTTAAATAGTACATAGCACATAGGCAATGCTCGATAAATGTGTGCTTTTATTTACAGATAATTTAGTGTCTTAAAGCCATGTGGGATAGTAGTCAAGTCTAACTCAAGTCCTAGACAACACAGTGTTCTAGTATTTTTGGGTAGTCAATCAATCAGCAGGTGGGCTGTTATTTCTGCTTTTCCTCTTGGTTGTTGGGTCTCAGTTCCCTTGACTATTTGTTCTAGAGACAACTTAATGTGCACATAAATGGTGGCTTTAAAAAGCTGAGAAGAGATACTGGAGAGTTTAAAGCAGGGAGCAACAGGGCCAGTCCTATACAGGGATGGGGAACATATTTTCTGGCAAGAGCCATTTGGATATTTATAACATCATTCGCGGGCCATACAAAATTATCAACTTAAAAATTAGCCTGCTATATTAGGTCAAACATCTAATTAACTCACCCCCAGTGCCTTGGCAGGGCCAGACCAAATGATTTCTAGAGCATTATATGGCCCTCGGGCCAGACACTCCCCACCCCTGCTCTATTTCAATTCACCCTGAAGAGTAATAATTGAATGCAATATCTTTAAAAGCATTCCTTCAGTTTAACTCAAGATACCTGTGCGATACTGGGTTTTCCAACATGGTCCTGGTAAAATAAAATGCCAGATAAATCTGGATATTATTCAAGTTTCACTTCTTGTTTTGTTGAGAAATATAAATTCCTAAATTGACAAAGATGTAAAAATTTTAATGTAATGTTGAAATATTTGCAACACCAAATGCTGTGCTATTTTTATTCATGCAAAGATTTTAATGCATCTTATTTTTAGTGTCTATAATAGGAGGGGATTATGTTGCCAACTGTTTTTTCTTGAGAAGGGCTGTTGTTTATTATGAAAGTGTGCCTTCTTACTTTTCATTTTAACAATTGAGGGTGATACTAGATAACATATACGATCCCTACTTGTCTCAATTTAAAGTTGGCGATACTATGTTAGTTCTAAAGTTTGGGAAACATTTTGCTGCTTGGTAAAACTGAAAAGAGGGAAAACCATTAGTATCAGGGATTCCGAATGCAGAGGCATTCAGAATTAGATTTTGTTTCTACAGCTACAGGCTGAGTTGGACTGTGATCATTAAGGTCTCTTCAGCTTCAAAATGTCTATAACCTTTTGATTCTAAGTAAGAAATCATCAGAGTTTAATCTGAAGTTTGATTAGAACCTTCTGAGGAGCCTCAGAAATGAAACTGAGACCCATCCTGCTGTTTGGCATGAGTCTGGGGAACCGTTATCTGCCTCCCAAAGACAGTCTTTCATCTGTGAGACGCCACATGAATGAGCTCTAATTACTTCCAGCTCACTCAATGCCCTGTGCTCCCCACACAGGAAGACTAGAAAGGTGTCACTCTTAGCAGAAGAGAGAATTCCAGGTATATCCACTGTCAAAGCTCCTCTCCCTTTGGTCAGAAACTTCCTTGGTTCTACATGATCTGCAGCAAAATGGTTACCTCTCTTCCAGCCTCAGGCACCTCAAATGTGCATCCATCTGTTTTCTACCTGGTAGTAGAGTCTACCTTGTAGTTTGAAGAACATAGGTGGCTAGAGTCCAACAGTTATAATATGGTCATTGGACATAGCACGGCATATCGTCATGGGAGGAGGGCAGGTTTCTCAGTCTCTCAGAGTCTCAGTTTCCTCATCTATACAGTGGAGACAATAATGGTACCAGGATTGTCGTGAAGATAAAAGAGATAACATATGTCAATGCACCTGGCCCTTGGCACGCACGCATTAAATGTTTGATCCCACTAATAGTAGGGTTATGTGGGTGTTCCTCTCATCTTCCTTACTTAACCGCCCTGAGAGCATGTAACCTTTTTGAGAATATCTGTTGTTGGTTTTTAACTCATCTGCGATTTTTCCACTGTTTTGTTAATTTTAAAAAAATGTATCTTGATTGTGGAAAATGTTACAGATGTCCCCCTTTCCACCCTTTGACCCCTTCCAGCCCTCACCTCCCCCTCTCCCCCCAAGTATATGGTATACTGCCCGTCACATAGGGGAGATTCAGTAAATATTTGCCAAGGGAATGAATAAGTGAATTTTGGCCTACCCAATTATTATTTTAGGGCAGGGGTGCTTCTATTAAAATTGGTTAGCAGAAATGCCCTGGGGAGTATTTTCTTACTGGTAGCTTTAAAATGCCCCCTGCCCCTTTCACAAGAGGGTGACCCTTTTTAGCTTCCTTTCCAATAGAGGAAGAGAGCCCAGTGGAATTTTCCAGGCTGGCGCCTGAAGGGAGCTACGAATATTTTTATAACATATGATGTTAAAAACAACTGTACGTGTGCCCAGAAACCTTTTAAGGCATGCATTTCAGCATCCAATTTTATTTGGTTTCGAAAATTTAATAAACAAGTAACACAATTCCGCCGTTGTTCTTTAAATGAAAATTAGAGATCTACAATTAATAGCAGCAAAACAGAACATGAGCTGTGCTTAATAAGACGGTGGAGGATGTGTGTCGTGTCTCACCAAGGAGCCGGGCAACAAGTGGGCATTGTGTTCATGTTCCAGAGAAAGGACACAGACATGTGGCTGGAAGGCAGACGATTAAATGTCACCCAGCAAAGGCCACTGAGAGAGGACGCATGTCACCAACCACCATTTTTCTTCTCTACTGTAGCCTCATGTCGCACACGCTGTGGAAAATTTAAGCGCGATTTGTAAGAAGTGTTAAGGTTCTCATCTTCTCATAAACGCTTTAGCAGTTCAGAGAATGAGGCCAAAAAAATATCAGTAACAGATGTGAACTGAACACTGGGCCGGAGGCATGTGACACCCTTGGAGACCCTAGCTCTAGAGCATTAAAGTCCTCACGATGGTCATCACCATCACCTCTGCTCACACTCATTTGCCTCCTTGCTCCTCCCTGCGGGCTAAGGGGGAAGTGTTGCTGCTGCTGCTGAGACAGGGTTAAGGATGAGGTCAGAGTGAGCCCGGAAACCAGATGGAGCTGGTACTCACTGCTCGCTGGGAAGCGAAGAGTTTCTCGACATCGCCTTTGGTGACAGGTCATAGTCGCTGTCTGATCTGTAGAGAAAGGACTCTCTGCGCTGGCTGTGCCCGGGAAAGGTGGCGTGAAGTACCAACCCAGAGGAAGAGCTGGCCTGGGGGTCCAGCGGGCTGCGACCTGGGGAAGGGCCATTTTCCACATCAAAGCTGAAAAAGAGAGCAGAAAACTCTGGTCACGTGGCAGCATGCGGGAGGGCGTCGGACACACAGACAATGCACGCTGATGTGTGCCAGGCACTTGACGTAAAACTTCACACTGTATGGAAAGTTTTAATACTCCGAACAGCTTTGAGTTGTAGTCATTACTATTCCCACTTTGCATAAAGGAAACACTCCCACAGAAGTTCAGTCATTAGCAAAGAACAGAGCCAGGATTGGAATCCCGGAGCAGAGCAACAACTTTGACAATTTCAAAATGAGAGCCGACCACAAAATAACTCGGTGATGATAAGCGGCCCGGAGGCAGCGCTAACAGTGCTCTAGGTGTCAGACACTGAACCATCGCTTGAATGAGTCTTCCTAGTGGGGAGACTTCTTCCTGCCAGAAATAACTCTCACAGTGTCATTAAAGAGGCAACACCCATATTTCTGAATGTTTCCGGACAAAGTGCTATCCTGAAATCATCCACTGGCTGACTGGCTAGGAGGTCCAATCTGAGATTTAATATTCACATGCAAGGTTAACCACAGAGGAGAACTTAATCTGATAATGTCAAATTACCCTCAAGGGCTGCAGAGTTTTATCTCTGAAGGAGGGTACAGCCACTCGCTCCAGCAGAGGCGTGCCATTAAGATTTCTGGTCAGTCTCCCTCACTGGGGGTAAATTATTTGAACAAGCTCTGGTCAATCAACACACAGGAGCAGTAGAGATTTTCTCTGATGTGCCCATCCTGGTATTGCCTGAGGCGCCGTGTGTCCTTCCCATGCTCTCCATCATCTCCTCTACACTTTCCTTGTGTGCACAGCCTCCCTGAGCCTCAAAGTGACAGTCACTGTCTTGCCCAGCATTTCTCTAAACCACTCACTGCTCCCCAGCTAACGCTCTGCAGGCAGGTGTTGGAGAAGGTACGGGGCTGGGATGTTCTCTTTGCCAAGTCAGACCACAACAGTGGGCTTCCTCTGTACTCATCCAGCTGCCATCACTTAGTTCTACGTGCATGGTCCTTTTCTCGCACTAGTTCTTACAACCTGCTCTTTTGGCGAGGATTTTGCTTATATTTCTTTAGTTTACAAATTGCTTTCTGATTCATTATTCCACTTACCCCCTCATCACAACCCTGTAAATGTAGATCCCACTGTACATTTGAGGGAAATGAGGCTTAGAGAATGTCACAGACGTTGCTCAATGTCACAGAATGAGAATTGGAACACCCTAGTCTTCCAACTCATTTCTCCACTCTGGTCGCAGAGTTCCCGAAAGCCCTGCTGGGTGACAGGGTGCAATTTCCCTCCAGTCTCTGGATTCAAACAAAATTTGTGTTTGGTATGTGGAGAGTCAGTCAGATTATGAGCAACCTTGGCTGTTAGCTTGAATGAGACAGGGAAGGCAGCAAATTACCCTGAAGCTGTAGGGTTCCCTGAAACAAGAAATCTATTAATTGAAAGGAGAAATGACAGAAGGCAGGGCTAGCCTGCTTCCCCGGAGACCATTCTGAGAAGAGGCTTCCGCCAACCCACAAACTCCAGGTGTCTGATAAGAAGCAGTTAGCAAGACTCCCCTTAAAAGGTCAAGGAAAGGCCACAACAATCCAATACTCATTTGGGCACCCAAGGCGCTGCGGACAGGTTTTCACAGCAGGCTACGTGGCTGGGATGGGCTGTGCTTCACAGACTGTGAGCGAGCAGGCAGGTGGGCAGTGGTTCACATGTACCAGCCTGCTTGCCAGCCTGCCCGGAGGTAGGGCTATGTTGTAAGCCCAGTGAAAATGTAATGAAAGCTGACTTTCGAACTTTCCTTGGGCGAGATCTATACTAGTTGTTGAGCAAAATGAAGAGCTCCTTTGTGGATAAGGGCTCCTTGGGGCCACCCGGATCCTGTAGAACCAGCAGGTCCTGATGCTGGCCCTGAACTCTTCTTGAGGACAAAGAGGGTAGGTTCTTCCAAGGTGAGGATGGGACTCCATAAAGCTTAAGAGTGGGCATGAGCTGTGAAACTTCATGAGTGTTGATGTCGTTATTCACTTGGTATGTATCTGAACAGCCTTTACGGATATTAAAACATCGAAATGCTTTTGTACCAGCTGGCAGCCAGCCATTGTCCCAGGCCCTCCAGGTGACCGTGCAGGTGATCTCCTAACGAAAGGGCTGGTGTCTGGAGCAGCACGGGCCTCTGCCTTCAGCGCTATCGCTACCTTCAGCCTGTGCCCATTGAACTGGTCAGTGCCCATGAGGTACCAGTAATGGAATATTATGAATATCACTGCTGTGTATACATGTGCTGAAATCTTAGAAGAGGCGCCCAGTGGGTATGCCTACCACACTCTCAGAACTTTTTTCATTGAGGGTTTCCACCCGGGCTCACTCTGCTCTCTTTTCTGCCAGAGGTATTCCTGGTGGGCAGAAAATAAGTCCACAAGGCATTCTGCCCCCAGTGTCAGGTTCAGGAAAGTTTGGTCTTGCCAGGTAAGCAAGGACTAGATCCAGATACCAAAACTCTCTCCATGCTGCCCCCCCCCCCATTTTTACCCTGCCTGAACTCGGAGAAGAGCTTGCTGGAATTCAGAAGAAGCCAGGGAAGAATTCTCTGGTCCAAAGAAGCTGTCTCAGTGAGACAAATGGCCTTTCATATTCCCTGGGGCACTGTTTCAAAGCAACCAACACAGATGTACAACTTAGGAACAAACATGAATCACCAACCAGACACCAGCCCCAGTCACAGCAAAATTAGCGAGCAGACATCACAATGCGTCCCACAGATCCAGGGTGGGAGGAGGGGTGTGGGCAAGGGGGAGACTGAGGACACACTGAAGCAAAGTGAATATGCTATACAAATGGGAATACAATTCGAGAAGAAAATGGAATCTGAAATATCAGAAACAAACACATAAATGGGGTCATTATTTATTTAGGGTAATTTTTGCCTCTGCCTTAATCTAGCACACACATTTCACCTTTAGGTTTCTTTACACTAGAAAATATTACAAAAGTAATATAAGAATATTATATAAAACATAGATAATGGAGAAAAAACACTGCCTTTATTTGTAGCTTATATTAATAGAGAAAAATATACTGCCTTTATTTGCAGTTTAGTGTTTTTCCTTCTGAACATTTTCCCAGCAAGATTGGATCTTGACTTTTTTTAAAAAATATATTTTATTGATTTTTTACAGAGAGGAAGGAAGGAAGAAGGATAGTTAGAAACATCAATGAGAGAGAAACATCGATCAGCTGCCTCCTGCACACTCCCTACTGGGTATGTGCCCGCAACCAAGGTACATGCCCTTGACCGGAATCGAACCTGGGACCTTCGAGTCCACAGGCGGACGCTCTATCCACTGAGCCAAACCGGTTAGGGCTTGACTTTTCTTCACAAGTATTTTGCATTGTAGTGCAGTTTTCAGAATTATCATTTTCCATGGGCTACTTACTGGTTCATCCAGAAGCTGTAGCATTGTTTCTAGAGCATTTTTCCTCCTGTTGCCCCTCATACTTATGATTTGCAATAACATTGCAGTTGATATCCTTGAACTTGGAGCTACTTCAGTATTTAGGTCTTCAGAAGAGGCCACTCAGAATTTCAGGTAGATTACGAGAGGATGTCAATCATGAGTTTTGGAATATTTGACTGTACTGCCAGGAAGGGGCTGTCATTATCCAGCACAGGGACTGAAACAATTTTTCTAGGGTCAGAGACAACCCCCGACCCCCATCTCCTGTCCCAGCCCCGCTCTCTGAGGTCCAGGATCCTGTAGGCTGCCCTCCCACGAGATTCTGCCTGCTCCTCCCTGCTTCGGATGAGTGCCCTGGACTGATCAATGGCTTGTTGCCTAAGAACTAATATTTTAACCACTTTCTCCTGCTTTGTATCCAGAGTTCTCAGCTCCTTGGAGGCAGCGGTGGTCGTGGGTGATGCTGTGTATGAGGACTGGTGCTCCCTGTAACCGGAATGCCCTTCTCACCACTGTCTCCCGTATGCCACTGTCTTCAAAATCCAGCTCACATCACCTCTTCTAGTCAGTTTTCCCTGACACTGCAGCCGGTTCCATGGAGGTGCATGCTCCTCCTCTGTGCTCTCCTGCACTCCTTTACTGCGTGTGGCACTTGCTCCTCTCTCCTTATCTCTAAGGGAGAAGGGACCCAATGTCGCTCACTTTTGTGTCCCAGACATCTGGATTAGAGCCTTGTAAATAGTCTCCATCTGGATTAGAGCCTTGTAAACAGTCTCCAACAACTGTCAGCGAACCAACCAAAGAATACTGCAATTTATTGTGAAATATCTTTCCTATCTCTTCTCTCTTCCTGTCTCCTTACCCTTATCTCAGTTCCCACTGGCATGAGTTTCTGCTCTTCCCTTCAAATGAGTCTATGGAGATGTGGCATTAACTTATTTGATAAGCCTTGTGAGTCAATAATCTAGAAATAATAAAATAAAATACACTGCGGTGTTCCCCACCAACAAAACAAACTCACATAGAAAAGTCTCTGGCATTGATATTTCAGATGATGACCTCTGTATGCAAATCCTCAGGATGGGACAAGTTTTCCTGGATCAACTTCTGTTTGCCATCTTCTCATCTCTTTCTTTTTACTCAAAGCAGGGACACTCTCTGCCCCACACTTTCTCTCCTGGTTTTCACTCCCTAGGAATCCATGCGGAGCCAGCCCTGAGCTGGTGCAGGGACCTAGCCAGCAGATGGCAGAAGACAGCTACCGCTTCCTCGGGCTTCACCTCACAGCCTCCAAGCAGAGCAGGTGGGGCTGTGTGCCAGTCTTGGAGGGAGAAATAGGACTGAAGCCTTATTCATAAGCCTCAGAGGAAACACTAGGGATAAAGAGCAGGCCCACAAGGTGTTCATGAAACCTTTTATTAAACTAAGAAAGTTCTACTTCCAAGAATTCAAGCTAAGCCAGGTGGCTGCAGAACTGCCTGCAATTGTCCCCAGGGTGGTAGTTTTCTGATCCCCAATTACCTGCACACACCCCAATTTCTGTAACAAAGGCAGGAATAATTCACTTGCGAATCAGAGGAGATTTTTCCTTGAACTCAGTCTTTCTCTAGCTGAGTCTCTTTGGCTGATTCTAACGAACAGCCTCACTGAAAATATCACAAACTCTTCAAAGAGGTTTAGACTCCCAGGTCAGCAGAGGAGCTCACTACCATTTTGGAAAGTGCCCCGCTATCTCAGTTTTGCTCTTTTTTTCTTAAATATTACTCACTGATTATCTTCTACATCATCGAATTCTTAGCTCTGCCAGGCTAATTCTCTCCGATCCATTTCAAAGAGGAGAAAACGGAGGTTCCAAAGTGTGAAACTTTTTTGAAAAAAATCTAAAGTGTGACCTCGCCTCCATGTCCCCAAAACCCCCCTCTTGATCTCAGAACCTGCCACACTGGGCTGCATGCCTCTGTGTAGGGATCCCTTTCACTCCACTAGCCTGTGACCTTGAAGCAGGGACTAAGTCTCATTCATTTTTCAAAATCCTCACCTGAGGATATTTTTTTTGATTTTTAGAGCATGGAAGGGATGGAGGAGGGGGAGAGAGATACATTGATTGGTTGCCTCCCCCATGCACCCCAGCCAGGGCCGAGGATCAAACTTGCAACCAAGGTATATGCCCTTGACCAGGAATCAAACCAAGACCCTTTGGCCTTCTGACTGATGCTCTAACCACTGAGCAAACCAACCAGGGTGCCTTATTCATTTTTGTATTCTCAGGGCTTAGAGCTGAGTCTTATGCCAGAAGGCATAGAACAAATATTTGTTGAGGGGACGTGAGGACCTCACAGTTTTATTTCTCATCTGGAAAAAAGCCATTTCAGTTTGGATTCAAACTTCCGGCAGGGGATGACCTCAGAAGAGAGTTTCTACACAGAGTCTAAAGTTTCCTTTCTTCGTCCTTCCCCACCGTCCCCGCAGTATCCAAGGAACTCACTCCCAATCGTTTTGGTTTTTGAAAACTTTTGTGTCTATGAAAGGTGTATGTTTGTGTATAGAGTGTGTGTGTGTGTGTGTGTGTGTGTGTGTGTGTGTGTGTGTTGGGTGTATTCATGAAACAAAATGCTGTTTCTTTAAAGATTTACAAAATATTTCCCTCAATTGTATTCAGAAACTAACATCTTCAAATGCTTGCTTATCATTTTGATAAAAATAAATAACCATTTATTTATGTGCTTATATTGACCATCACCCCAGGGGGCTCTCTGGTCCCTGGAGATGGAAAGCTGCAGAGGAACGCCCACCCTTACCCACTTGATGGTGACTACTTTTATCCAGGGGTGGGCAAAGGCAAGCTTACAGTTGTGAGTATGTGAAACACACAGTTTATTCTTGGGTTATTACTTATTTATTCATTGTTGTATTTATTATTTATTATTATTAACCTACTTTTGTCCACTCTTGTATAATTCATGGTTGCAGGCTGCAACCGGTGCTGCTTTCTAATGAAGGACTTCACTGTGTGAGGTCACAGCCAGCATGACGGAGAGCCCATGTCCTGGCTGAGGGTAAGCAGACCTCCTCTGGTCACAGCTACAGCAGAATGTCATGGTTCGACCCTAAGAGCCTATTTCCAAAGTGTGTGACTTCCCTCCCGTAGTGTAGGAAGAACTGTGATGTGCAGCTCATCTGAATTCTAGAAGCAGCTTCCCTTTCTTCCAGGGGATTTGAAAATAACATTCATGGCAATAATCCCAAACTGCTTTCCCCACAGAAAGGTTTAACCAGAGGTAGCAGAGTAATGCTGCAAAGCTCTGGGATTCTGGAGACCTGGCTCTTAGTTCCTATGTGGAAATCACTAAAATGAAACAGGGACTCTCTGTGTCCTGCCTGCTACCCCTCCATCTTCCCCCTGAAATGAATGAATAAATGAATGAACAGATCTCTGAAGTACCTCTGAGATTAGACATTTTGCAGAGATTTTGGAGATGGAAGAAAGATTAGTTCTCAAGTGTGGCTTAATGTAGTTTTATAATGTTAATGATCATTCACTAATTCAACACATATGTATTAGGAACCCACTATGAAACAAGGCACTATTCTAGGCCTGAGAATGTAGCACTAAACCCCCCTAATGCATGTAACTCTTAAAAGTAAAGATAACTTTCTATAGGACAATGATTCTAAGGAAAAGTAGGGTCTCCCAGATGAGAATAATTGTGTAGGAATGTGTATTGTATGTGGACTTTATAAAGCTGGGGTGGAGGGAACCATGATTGGGACCTTGCTACTTTGTGTGACTGCTGCCCTAGCTGTGATACAGATTATCCTACTAGCTCAATATTTTCCAGCCTGCATTCCCCACCTTTCCTAAGAGATTGTCATAAAAGATAATCAATTCGTTCTTAACAAGATATAAACACTCCCACTTATAAGTTTGGCAGTTCTGTCAATAAGAAAATCTATTTATCTATTAATTAAATAAAATATTTATGAATAAGCATGCTTAGTAATCCTACAATAGCTCAAAAGTAATTGAAATTCCCTTCAAAAGAAATGAGATTGATCTGGGAAAACCAATTCCTATTCAACCAGTAATAGCTTCAATAAATTCTTGCTTTAAAAAAACAAACAAGTTCTCATATACCATCTGGAAATCAGTTCTAGATGCTGCTTGAAATCTAGTTGAAATATTGTAGATAATGCTTATTTAGCACGTTTGCATACACTAGTGATGAGAGATGTGTTTATCTCATGAGACACTGAATTTCACTTTTGGATTAATTTAATTGTAAGAGTTGATCCAGAAAAACATGAACTTATTTTCACCTTTAGCCCAAACCTCTCCCAGTACCCATCCCATCCCAAACCCTTACATAGCTGGTTTCCCCCACTGTGGTAAATAATCTACTCAGTTTTACAAACCACAACCATCCATGATTTTACCTCCTTCTTCAACCCCCCCATTTTGTTTTTCAGTTGGTCAAGTGTCCACAATCCTACATCAAAACTATACCCTTTTCTCTGTCTCTGCTGCCACCACTATTTCAGGGCATTAGAATCTCCCTTGAACTAGAATATCCACCCTATGAATCTCCATGCTTCTACTTTCTCATCATCCTCTAAACCTTTTCCACATAACAGCAAAAGCACAAAAATCAAATCATGCCATTGTACTTAGAATAAAATCCAAACTCTTTACTATGGATTAAAAGTTGCTCCTATAGTACTGGAAGTGCTAGCAATAGCAATCAGACAAGAAGAAGAAATAAAAGACATCCAAGTTGGAAAAGAAGAAGTAAAACTGTCATCATTCACAGATTACATAATATTGTACATAGAAAACCCTACAGTCTCCATAAAAAACTACTAGACTTAATAAATGAATTCAGCAAAGTGGCAGGATACAAAATTAACACCAAGAAATCTATGGCTTTTTTAATATACCAATAATGAACTCACAGAAAGAGAAACTAAAAAAAAAATCCCATTTACCATTGCACCAAAAAAAAAAATTAAGATGACTAGGAATAAACTTAACTAAGGAGGTAAAAGACCTGTACTCAAAAAACTACAGAACATAAAAAAAAGAGATAGAGGAAGACATAAACAAATGGAAGAATATAGCATGTCCATGGATTGGTAGAATCAAAATCATTAAAATGTCCATACTACCCAAAGCAATCTATAGCTTCAATGCAATCCTCATTAAAATACCAATGGCATATTTCACAGACCTAAAAAAAACTCTCCAAAAATTTATATGGAATAAAAAAAGACCCCAAGTTACTGCAGCAATCCTGAGAAGAAAGAACAAAGTTGGAAGGATCATAATACCAGATATAAAGCTATATTACAAAGCTACTATTCTCAAAACTGCCTGGTACTGGCACAAGTACAGACATATAGACCAATGGAACAGAACAGCGAGCCCAGAAGTAGACCCAAGCCATTATGCTCAATTAATATTTGACAAAGGAGGCAAGAGCGCACAATGGAGTCAAGACAGTCTCTTCAATAAATGGTGTTGGGAAAATTAGACATACATGCAAAAAAATGAAACTAGACCACCAACTTACATCATACACAAAAATAAACTCAAAATGGATAAAGGACTTAAAGGTAAGATGGGAAACCATAGAAATCTTAGAAAACTCCACAGGCAACAAAATATCAACAAATGTCACAGCAATATCTTTACCGATACAGCTCCTAGAACAATGGAAACTAAGGAGATAATAAACAAATGAGACCACATAAAAATAAAAACTTTTGAACAGCAAAAGAAACCATCAACAAAACAACAAGAAAGCTCACTGAATGGGAGAACATATTTGCCAATGTTATATCTGATAAGGGTCTAATCTCCAAACTTAATAGGGAACTCATACAACTTAACAAAAGGAAGATACACAATCCAATAAAAAAATGGGCAAAGGACCTAAATAGACACTTTTTGAAAGTGGACATACAGAAGGCCAAGAGACATCTGAAAACATGCTCAGAGTCACTAATCATCTGAGAGATGCAAATCAAAATGACAATGAGATACCATCTCACACCTGTAAGAATGGCTATCATTAACAAATCAACAAACAGGAATGCTGGTGAGGATGTGGAGAAAAAGGAACCCTTGTGCACTACTAGTGGGAATGCAGACTGGTACAGCCACTGTGGAAAACAGTATGGAGTTTCCTCAAAAAATTAAAAATGGAACTACCATTTGACCCAGTGATCCCACTTCTAGGACTATATCCAAGAAATTAGAAACACCAATCAGAAAGGATATATGCACCCCTATGTTCATAGCAGCACAACCTATAATAGCTAAGATTTGGAAATATCCTAAGTGCCCATCAGCAGATGAGTGGATTAAAAACTGTGGTACATCTACACAATGGAATACTACACTGCTATAAAAAAGAAGGCACTCTTACCATTCGCAACAGCATGGATGGACATGGAGAGTATTATGCCAAGTGAAATAAGCCAGTCAGAGAAAGATAAATATCACATGATCTTATTAATTTGTGGAATATAATGAACAATATAAACTGATGAACAAAAATAGATCCAGAGACAGAGAAGCATGGAACAGACCATCAAACCTCAGAGGGAAGGCGGGGAGGTGGAGGGAGGGTAAGAGATCAACCAAAGGACTTGTATGCATGCATACAAGCATAACCAATGGACTCAGACACTAGGGGGGTGAGGGCAAGTGCTGGGGGATGGGAGTGGCCGGGGAGAGATCAATGGAGGGAAAAGAAGACATATGTAATACTTTAAACAAAAAAGAATAAAAAAAAAGTCACTCTTAGCTCCTGCCACACCCCAACCTCATCTTAAACCACACTCTCCTCTGCCCAGTATAAATCAGGTTCAGAGGTTTTCCTTCTGTCCCCAAAACATGCCAAATCCTTTCCCACTTCAGCAATTTTGCACATGTGTGTTTTGTTCACTGCTGTATTTCCATTGCTTCAGACAGTTCCTGGCTCAGAGAAAGTGCGGAATAAACATTTTTTGAATGAAAAATAAATGCTGGTCTTTGCTTGTTCTCTTCTCTACTTTTTGTATGGCTGCCTTCTTATTCTTTAAGCCTTGGATTAAGTCACCTACTAAAAAATTCCTTCCTAACTCATTAATTAAGTAGGTTCCCTTGTCTACATAATACCTATTAGGACTTTTTGCTACATCTATTTGTAGGCTTATTAATTTTGCACTTGTCCCTTCTCTCATAAACTCAAAGCTCCATTTATTGTAATTACCAATATATTAACTAGTGCCTGGCACTGTGTTTGGGACACACTGCTAGTTCTGAACCAATGCCTGTTCAAAGGATTAATGGAGAGAGCAAGTGAGTATATTAAACACAATCACCTCAGTGATTCATAGAAGACCCATATTATTGCCATTTAAAAATACATTAGGAGAAGGGCTCATTTATTGACTTCCTGTCATTGGGACAGCTCCCACACTAATCCTAAGGAAGTACAGTTGATGTAAAAACTTGTTACAGGTTTGAAGCATTTTTTTGTGATTGTTTCTCTAGGATTATTTCAGAAAATTAGATTGGTTTTCAGATCAAATTCTGCAAGTTACTGACCTTTCATAGAGCTTCAAGTAGGTGTTGAGGTCGTCGTTGAAGATGCATTTCCTGTCTTAGGTTTGTGAAATGCCATCACTTAATATTTCAAGAGCTTTGTGTTTAAAAAAATTATAATCTCTTGAGAATGAATAGGCCATATATCTACTTTTTTGGTGGAGGTAGCAGAGTGGAAGGAGTAGCAGTATGGTTTTCTATAAATTCAAATAATAACCATAACATTGGAAATCATTGCCTCAGCCTCCGGTCTACAGAGCACTTAATAGTGTTTGTGTCAGTTAACATCTGGCCTCCAAATGTTATCAGTCTTGAACACCGCATCTGCAGACAGCTTGGCATTTGGGTTTTGAAATGTTCTTTTGGGAAGAAAGGAGGGATGAGAGAAGGAGGAGAGGAGAAAGTAAAGGTAGAAAAATGAGATCTTGGAATATTTTCTTCTTGACTTAAGCAATAAAGTTAAGAAAAGCTACACATTTTTTTTCCTCACAGGTCCTGAGCACTTACAATGTGCCAGGCTACATGTTAAGTGTTTGTTATATATTAACTCATTTCATTGCTATAGTCACTGTGGTGAAGGTGTTATCTTTATCCTATGGATTTGAAAGCTGAAGTTCAAAGGTTGAAATAATTTTGTTGAAGAATACTCAGCTATTTAATAGTGGATCTTGGATTTAAACCCAGTTTGATTGGATCCATTAACAAATCAATCAACTCAGTCACATCCGTAGATATCTGCTCAGTCTTCTCTCTTGTTACCATATAAATTTTTATGACTGCAACTGTAGCCAAGCCATCTGTTCTGAATCCTGTTCTTTCTCTCCTACTCATTGACTATACTACTTGAGTAGCTTTACTCTTTCCTCCATCATCCTTTTCCATTTTGTACATCAGCAAACAATTTAACTGTAAAGAATTATATCTAAACTAAACCAACCCACAAATAAAAATAACAACCAAAAAGACTTCTACCAGACATATAAAAGTTGAAATAATTCATCACCAGACTTTAAGTATAAGAAATGTTAAAGAAAATCTTTCAGGCAGAAGGAAATGATACCAGAAGGAAATTTGGATCTACACACACACAAAAATAAAGATTTTGTTTTCTTATTAAAATCTCTTTTAAATATAACGTACTGAAACAAAAATAACAATGTATTGTAAGATTTATAACACATGTAGGAGTAAACCATATAACAACAAGAGCACAAAGGCAAAAAAGAGAAATGAAATATATTGTGGAAATGAATGAATAGGCCATATATCTACTTTTCTGGTGAAGGTAGCAGGGTGGAAGGAGTAACAGTATGATTTTCTATAAGCTCAAATAATAACCATAACATTGGAAATCATTGCCTCAGCCTCAAGTCTACTCCAGTCTACTGATGTTAATATCATCAGTGCCCGGTATCTTGCACTATATGTGAAGTGGTATAATATTGCTTGAAGGTTGACTGTGATGAGCTAAATTTATACTAGAAACCCTAAAATAACCATTCAAATATAAAAATGAAGAGTTGGCACCGAACATGTGTATGAGTCTTGTTTTCTTGTCCATTCAGCCACCCTATGTCTTTGACTAGAGCAGCGGTTCTCAACCTGTGGGTCGCGACCCCTTTGGGGGTCAAACGACCCTTACACAGGGGTCGCCTAAGACCATCGGAAAACACATATTTTCGATGGTCTTAGGAATCGAGACACCACTCCTCTATCCGCCCACATACAGATATGCCCACATACGAGTACCCGACCTGATGACATTATTGCACTAACCCCATCACATACACCCTGTACAAATACAGGTGTATGTGACAGGGTTGGCGCCATAATGTACTTATTCGGACCAGTCACACATGTGTAGAGAGCAGCTACTGTGTAGAAAGCAGCTGCTGGGTTGAAAGCAGCTACTCTGTTAAAAGCAGCTACTGTGTTGAAAGCAGCAGTATTGGAGGTAAAACGACACTTCATGAATTATAATTACTGGGTAAATGTAAAATCATGTACTGTAAAATCATCAACTACTGCAAAAAAAAATATCTGTACCATGGGAACTTAATCTGGATGCTGATCGGTCTTTTTATATTCAGCTGTGGTTGATGTCAATACTGCCCCCTTGTGATAGTAATAGGTATGTAAATAAAAACAACACAGAATGGTAAATCATAGGAAACTTTAATGAACTGTATTGACTGAACTATGCCATGTATCATCTTTTGTATTATTAAAGCTATTGTTATATATTATTTTCATTAGCAAACCATCCCATGACAATGGATCATGTAGAGAAGAACGTTAAGAAAAGAAAATATAGTGAGGATTTTTTACAGTATGGTTTCACCTCAATAATTACAGCAGGAATTGAGAAACCGCAATGTGTTATTTGTTGTGAAGTTATATCAGCCGAATCTATGAAGCCGAACAAACTAAAATGCCATTTTGATGGCAAGCATCCAAGCTTTGCCGACAAGGATACCAACTATTTTAGAAGCAAAGCTGATGGACTCAAGAAAGCCAGACTTGACACTGGTGGCAAGTACCACAAACAAAATGTAGCAGCCATTGAAGCTTCATATTTGGTGGCACTCAGAATCGCCAGAGCTATGAAACCTCACACCATTGCTGAGGATTTACTGTTGCCAGCGGCCAAAGACTTTGTTCGAGTTATGATCGGAGATGAATTTGTTACGAAATTGAGTGCAATTTCCTTATCTAACGACACTGTCCGCAGAAGAATAGATGACATGTCTGCTGATATTCTTGATCAGGAAATCCAGGAAATTAAATCTGCTCCACTTCCAATATTTAGTATCCAGCTTGATGAATCTACAGACGTTGCCAATTGTTCACAGTTACTGGTTTACGTGAGGTATATTAATGATGGCGACTTTAAAGATGAGTTTCTTTTTTGCAAACCTCTTGAAATGACAGCTACTGCACGTGATGTATTTGACACAGTTGGTTCATTTCTGAAAGAGCATAAGATCTCTTAGGAAAAGGTTTGTGGTGTTTGCACAGATGGTGCTCCAGCTATGCTAGGATGTCGATCTGGATTTCAACGTTTGGTACTGAATGAGTCACCAAAAGTCATCGGAACTCACTGTATGATACATCGGCAAATATTAGCAACGAAGACGCTGCCACAAGCGTTACAAGAAGTAATGAAAAGCGTCATAAGCTTGTCAGTTTTGTTAAGGTGAGCACTTTAAACAGTCGACTGTTTTCGCAACTGTGCAACGAGTTGGATGTGCTGAATAATGCTCTGCTATTTCACACTGAAGTGAGATGTTTGTCGAGAGGAAAAATTTTAAAACGTGTTTTTGAGCTTTGTGATGAACTCAAAACGTTTTTTAATCAGAAAGCAAGGCCGCAGTTCGAGGCACTTTTCTGCGATAAAAGTGAACTGCAGAAAATAGCTTACTTGGTTGACATCTCTGCCATCTTGAATGAGTTAAATTTATCACTGCAAGGACCAAATGCAACATGCCTCGATTTGTCTGAAAAGATCCAATCATTCCAAATGAAACTTCAGCTTTGGCAAAAAAAATTGGATGAAAATAAAATGTACATGTTGCCTACCTTATCTGCTTTCTTTGAGGAACATGACATTGAACCAGACAAAAGGATTATAATGATAATTTCTGTGAAAGAACACTTGCACATGCTTGCAGATGAAATTTCATCGTACTTTCCAAATCTACCTGACACCCCATTTGCACTTGCCAGAAGCCCATTCACAGTCAAAGTTGAAGATGTTCCTGAGACCGCACAAGAGGAGTTCATTGAACTTATTAACAATGATGCAGCGAGAACTGATTTCTCTACAATGCCAGTTACAAAATTCTGGATCAAGTGTTTGCAGTCATACCCTGTTCTGTCTGAGACTGTGTTGCGCCTTCTTCTTCCATTTCCAACAACATATCTTTGTGAAACAGGGTTTTCCACCTTGTTGGTTATCAAGTCTAAATACAGAAGTAGACTTGTTGTGGAAGCTGATCTTTGTTGTGCTCTTGCAAAGACTGCCCCGAGAATTTCTGATCTGGTGAGAAAGAAGCAATCTCAACCTTAGCAATGATGTTGGCTTTTTTCACATACTGTCGCAAAATGTAGCAATGTAGTTTACTGTCGTTATATTAAGACTGTTACCCATGCTACACCATGCTTCAAGACAAAATTTCATT
Organism: Myotis lucifugus; assembly: GCF_000147115.1. Taxonomy (NCBI): domain Eukaryota; kingdom Metazoa; phylum Chordata; class Mammalia; order Chiroptera; family Vespertilionidae; genus Myotis; species Myotis lucifugus. Next base: position 4,778,269 of record NW_005871111.1, on the reverse strand, counting down.
TATTTGTAATTAGAAATAAATATTTCACAATATATAATTACATATTGTTTTTATGATTAATCACTATGCTTTAATTATGTTCAATTTGTAACAATGAAAATACATCCTGCATATCAGATATTTACATTACGATTCATAACAGTAGCAAAATTACAGTTATGAAGTAGCAACGAAAATAATTTTATGGTTGGGGGTCACCACAACATGAGGAACTGTATTAAAGGGTCATGGCATTAGGAAGGTTGAGAACCACTGGACTAGAGCATTTAATCCATTTACATTTAAAATATTATTGATAAGCATGTAATTATTGCCATTTTATTATTCATTTTTCTTCTTCTTCTTCTTCTTCTTCTTCTTCTTCTTCTTCTTCTTCTTCTTCTTCTTCTTCTTCTTTTTCTCCTTCTCCTTCTCCTTCTCCTTCTCCTCCTCCTCCTCCTCCTCCTCCTCCTCCTCCTCCTCCTCCTCCTCCTCCTCCTTCTTCTTCTTCTTCTTCTTCTTCTTCTTCTTCTTCACCTTCATCTTCATCTTCATCTTCACCTTCGTCTTCTCCTTCAAGAAGTCCTTTTAATACTGGTTCAGTGGTGATAAATTCATTTAGCATTTTCTTCTCTGGGAAGCTCTTTAGAAGACCACTTTGTAACTTGTATAAACGTTTAACCATTATGCTGTACAACTGAAACTAATATAAGATTGAATGTCTATAATAAAAAATTTTAAAAATTAAATTATTAGGTGACAGAGCAGGCTGTAGTCTGGGCCTCTAGAAGTAATTACCAGAACACCAAAAAAGAGGAGGAGGAGGAGGAGGAGGAGGAGGAAAAAGAAAGACCTATACCTATGAAAATAAAATGGAAGCATAAAACGATTATCTAAAACAGAAGAGAAAATGAGGAAGAGCATTCATAGATTTGAAATCCCTTTTTTTAATATCATTAGTGTCCAGTATCTTGCCCAAACCAATGGTCAATTCTCAGTCATCATCTTTCTCAAAGTGTCAGGAGCATTTGATATAATTTATCCTTCTGTTATTTTGACTTTGAAGATATCAGCTTCTCCTGGTTTTCTTCCTATTTCATTGGCCTTCCTAGGTCTTTAATCTCTTTTCAAAGTCTACATGTTGAGAGTCCCTGGGCTCAGCTGGCAGCTCTATTTTCTTTATCTATATTTTATCACTGCTTTTATCATGATATAAAATACTGTCTATTCTCCAATGACTCCCTAATGTGCTTAAAATGGTGACTACAGAAGAATATGATGAATGTCAAGAGGCTCATAATCTAACTACACAGAGCTGGAAATCTCAAGAAAAGCAAAGGCAGTTTAAAGGGTAAAGGCCTGAAATGTGATACTGATGCCATGGGCTGCCAGTGAGGCATCCAGACTGTGCCTTCAAGACACTGTCCACATTGCTTTTGTACATCACTGTTCTCAGTTCTGGTGGTAATTATATGTAAAATGCATCCAATTTCTATAAAACTACTTAGGATTGATTTTGCATCTGAAGAGTTTTCAGAAACGACAAGTTTTCAAAAATAAATGGTATCATGATTCTATTAGAGCTCAAGCAAAGTCTCCAGGCTTCGCTGTTTTTTGCCATTATTTTTAGAAATTAAATCTTCCTGTAATCTAAACCAAACATCCCTGAACAGGTCCCAGCTTGCCCTTCATCAGGCTAGGCAGTCCCTCTTCTTCCCCAAACCCAAGGTAAGGTGGGGCCAGTTAGGCTTGGGGAATGGCCTCACCATTATAGTGCCTTGGGGAACTGTGAGGATCCTTTACCTCACACTTAGCCTTCACACAAGGAATAAAAACCCTATGTCATTATGACAGGCTTCAGCTTTTTTTAAGAGCAATCCTTTCAAAAGAGGGATACAAGATCAGTGTTTTGAAGTGGACAGCGAAGTCCTTCCTGTTTAACCAACGTGAATTAATTTTTCTCTTCAGATGTCAATTCCTACCCAGGACTCCTTATTTTGGAAAGGACATTGTTACTTTACAAATAAATCTTTTCAATAACAGAAATAAGTTCTGCTCCAAATCTAAGTATTTGAGGGAACACAACTGCAAAGCATTCTCTTCCTTTGAATTGCTTCTCCTACATCCCTGTCTTTTGACTGACTCATTCACAAACAAGTCATCTGAAGGGCTAATTTATTTGATATAGACATAGAAATCCCCAGAATATTTCTTCTCAGCTCTGTCAATAATCCCATTTCCTTGTTTTACCTTTTCACAACCAATTCTTGCAACATGGATTTCTTCCTTAATTCTCCATTATCTTAACTACTGGTAAATTACCCAGTCGAACCAAAACATCAGTTTCAGTAATCAAAAAGACAGAGGGCTCTTCACATGGTGTTTCTGAGTCATATTTCTGACTCACAGATGGATGCACTGTGTTCTGTGCCACTTCAATAATGTGGCATTACTTGGACAAATAAAAACCACCACCTTACGCAGTCTAGCTGAGTTTCTTGCATGTTTCCTTCTCAGTTTTATAAATGAGTCACTTAACTTCTTCAATATTCTTCAATATTTTTTGTATTCTATTCTGAAGTGTGAGCATTCTACTCTAGACAAGGAAGCACTAATACTCATTCCAACTTCCATGCAGGTTTTACAACTTAGCCACTGTTTCAACATGAATGAAGAGATGCTCCTGGCCACTGCTTGTTTAATATAAGTAGCAGCAACTTTTATTCTTATTAGGGAAATTGAGTTTTGGAAATAAATTTTTGGTCTTTATGAACTAACAGCTCTTCTTATGCACAAACTGTAAATGTCATTGCTATCTTGGAAAGAAAATGTTACAGAAAAGGACAGAACACCCTCAAATCTCCCTTAATAATTCCTGCAGTAGGATTATCATGTCTGATTGGTACTTACGGCACTTTTCAAACTTTTCTTTAAGTTGTAGCACAAAATACAAAGTGTATTTTAAGTCTCCTGTGCCAAACCTCAAATACATCACCATTGCAGATAGAAGAAAGTTTGCATTCCCTGGGGGTAGTCAAAATTCTAATGATATGATTTGAACTTGACCTTCTAAGCTTGTGTGCTAGAATCACTTATCTATATTCTAACCGAGCTGAAGTGTGCACTCTCCCTGAGCTGCTTTTTAAATACTTTTTAAATACTTGCTTTTAAGATACTTTTTCCTACTTTCTAGACTATCCTTCCATCTAGAATATCCTTTCTGACCTTTCCACAAAAACAAATACATGTGTGAGCAAAGGACTAGGTCATAGCCCAAGAATTAGGGAGAATTTGGCAACTCTAGCTGTGGGCGACTGCCTAGAGATTGTGAAGTTTCCCTGTGTTGTTAGCCCCATTAAGAAACACTCAGAGTGACTCAGGGGTCTAGGTGTAGTGGGAAATGGTTGCCCCAGGAAAGATCTACTTAAAAACAGTTTAATGCAATGGATCAGGCAGATGTTTGAAATGAGACAGACCTGGGTCTGAATAGAAGCTCTTTCATTTTTTAACAAAATGGCCCTGGATTTAATGTCTCTGAGCCTTAGTTTCCTCACGTGTAAAATAGCGATAGGAGAGAAAGCTAAAGGCTTGCTAGGAAGATTAAATTAAGTAAGAAATGTAAAGATTTAGATGCTCAGTGCTGCCGTGTGCTAGCCATGCCAGCACAGAACAAATGCAGTAGAACAGAAACAACAGTATAGTTTATTTAGACAGAGGGCCTGAGATTTTGTCATTGCTTACCCGTACTCCTGAAATATACTTCCCCAAGATCCGTAGACGTCACACAGCATATCTAAAAGTTCTCACATAGCCTGGAAAGCTGCTGAAATGTGGAGCAGGTATTCAGCAAAGAGTTGACAATGCCTAGGCTCTGGGGAGGATGTACCAAAGCCAGGAGGCTGAATAGAGTCTTGAAAGATGAACAACTCAGAAAGAGCTAAGTTGTATATGGCAGACACTGATTGGCTGCCCCAGAGGCTCATACAACCTTTGCCTCTTACTCTGCTTTGAGGCTAAGAGTGTCCAAGTGACACCGTTTTGGCTAATGGACATCTCTGGGGAAGGTGCTCCTTCCGAGATTTTGAATCAGACATATAAAATTGCCATTTTTGTAAGTAATAGTTGAAAGTCAGCGATTTCAGAAAGTTCAAACCTTACTACTTAGGAGAACTCTTTATCCATTGCTCTTTACTCTTTTCTCTTTTTACCTGCCCGGAACTAGAATCTATGATCTCTGCACTCTACCACTTCACCTTCTGACCCACCCTCATCAACTCTGAAGACCTGAAAATGCAGAAACAGAATGTCACAGAATTGCAGTATGCAAATGAGCAATTGTTTCCAGCAAAATATTTTTGCCCTAGATCTATAATTACTGAACCAACGGAAGAAATCACCCTGCTACCTAGTTTTAAACATAAAACATACAATGAATGTGTTACTTCCCCCTAGTAGAGAATTTATTGATGGTAAATGTTACAAATCCATGAGAGCGAATTTATTTTCAAAGGAAAATAGTTTCAATAAACTATATGGATTTACCTAAATTAAATAGGGGGTGATTTAAAAAAAATCATAGCTAGGTTAAGCATCAAATATAGCTTCTCTGGTTGCTGAACCTAAATATTCAGTTTATAATTTCTAGAACCCAAGTGTAGATGAATCCCGGCTGGGACTGTGCATAAGTCTTTCTTCAAAACCCATCAGGAGAAATACTATGGGAGCTGGTGTATCTGTACCCAAGGAGAGACAGGTCTTTTTCACTTAATTCAGTTCAAATCCAATAGATGAGGAACTCATATCACTTAGGGTCTTCTATTAAGGAATGTGAGGGTGGAAAAATTTTTGAGCTAACATTAAGAATGCAATAGTTCTTGAAAATATGTACTGAGTAGAGCAAGATGAGAATTAATAATGCACAAAAGTTTTGAAGAAAGGAGACCAGTGATAATTCATTTTCCATTTTTGTGTAATAGACAAAAGCCCGATTGAAGAAGGTTAAAGTGAGCATGGGAGGTGAGGAGATAAAGACACCTGATTAAGAGTTTTGCTGTGAAGGGGAGGGAGGCTCCTGAAGAGTAACTGAAGGGAGCCATGGAGTATATTTGGCTTTTTTAATGCCATGCTTGAGTGGCTGAGAGACAGAGAGAGAAAATGATGATCAAGGTGTGGGAGGAGAGAGATGCAGATGCAAAGTCCTGGAGGAAGCCAGATGGGATGGATTCCCATGTACAGTGAAAAGCTGGACTGGGTTTGTGGATTGTGTCCACAGGAAGAGCATAGTGTGTTGGTAGATTTGGGGACAGTTAGATGAATTAGCTTTCCTGTGATTTCTTCTGTCTTCTCAGGAAGAGTGAGATAGATGAACATGGTTTTGTAGGTGTCAGGCGAGATCGGATGGTGTCTAATAGATGTTTTAGAGACTGGGAGAGTGAACTGACCTAAAACATGCAGTAAAATTGCTCAGTGATGTTGACAGCCCATCTGAGATTTGTGGTCATTAATTTAGAATGAGCCCGAGGAGCATGGCTGAGCATGTTTCTCCAGCCATGTTCAGCCGATCTTATACTGAGGTTAAATAAGTGAGGACTTGGTCTAACCAGTTCTAAAATGTTGCCCAAGAGTATGGTGGGTGTTGATAACATTGTGATTTTAATGATAAAGCCCCAAATTAAGCTGGGTAAAGGAATAAATGGGGGATGTGTGAGAGAGGGGTTGAGGGGAGTGATGGACAGTGAAAAGGTGTTAGGGTCAATGAATTGGAATTCATCATTGGAAGTCTAAGCAATGGGAAACAGAGACAAACTGGGAAGTGGGAGCCTGACAGTGGGTTCCTTACCATCAAGATCTGGGAGATAAACATGGGAGAGAAGATGGCTTAGTTGGTATGTGGGAGGGGAGATTATTCAAAGCAATAGCAAGTAACTGTGAGATCAGAGTATTCAATGGATCATCTCTTTGGATATGAAAGTGATCACAGATGATGACATCATTTGTAGTAGAGAGAAAGAGTGAGTCAAAGGCTGAATATTCAGTGAATTAGAGGGAGTGACTCAGAAGTCGTTGGTTGATTACACCAAGGAGGGTTAGTGGGTAGTATAGTCTGATGGCATGCACTTCAAAGGAACCAGGTTTTCCAGAGAGAAAGGTAATAAAACGGTCCCTAGACAGCAATGAAAAGTAAGAACAATGCCTCATCTACCCCTAGGCCCTACAGGGCATGGAATATGGTGGTGGAGGCAGGGGCGGGGGATAGCTATCTCTTGAGAGAACTTCAAGGGTAGCTCGGTGGCCAAGGGAGGGCCAGGTGTCAGTGCAAGGAAAAGGAAAAAAATGAGTCAAGAGACTGAAAAAGCAGGAATCTGAATGAATTCCCAGACCAGGAATTCCAGCAGCAAGGTAGAAAGGTAAGGGGAGATTAATTTCTATTAGGGGATGGTCTGGGCCATACAGGGTTAAATGTCAGGTGATTATGGGAGGCTTGGACTTCTAATGGTAACTGAGGTAAACAGGAATAAATAAAAAATGAGAGGAATGGAAATGGAAGGTGAGAAGGTCAGAGGGAGGAGAGGAGAAAAGATTTTTGAACTAAAGTTCTTCAAGGATTTTATCTGTGTGAATATTCAAACACCACAGAATAGTAAATACAGGGAGGAAAGAACATAACATAACGGGAGACTTGATCTTGAATACGATTCTGTTATTTCATTGCTACATGGCTTGGGAGGATGTATATGATATATTTAATGCTAAATTACCTAATCTATAAAATAGTTATAATATTGCATACCTCAGAGTGTGGTTGCAAAGGTTAATAATATGTTTTAAGGTTTTTTTAAATGCAAAATAAAGTGCAATGGGTTTGTTTTTTGGTTGGCAAGCATGCATTTTCCAATTTTTCAAAGCAACATCTCAATTTGCCCTTAAGAAACTTTGTCTTCCCCATTAGATAAAGTCAGCTGACATAATAAGCAACCAGAGGTCCTGATAATATAAATAAAGAACTCCAGTGTGATGGTGACTGGGCTAAACAAGATGCCCCATCCTTGTGATTTAAATCCCAGCTAGAGGGACAAGGAAGGTAAAAATGGCTAGCGGTTCTTGCCATCCAGGTGGAGTGGTCTTTACCAGGCGGTTCTGGTTGGGGGGGCTTTCTGGAGGGTCCTATTTCCTTTCTCCAGAGTTGCCATCCTTCTTGCGTATTTCCAGGGTTGGGTCTGAAGGATTCCAACAATTGTGGGAGCTTCCAATATCTTTTTAATAAATCCCAATTTAAGTTAGCCCAAATCAGTATCTGTCGTAAGAAACCAAAGAACCTCAACTGACATAGTAAAATATCTATACTAATAAAAGGGTAATATGCTAATTAGACCAGATAGACCGGACATCTTCCGGACGTCATTTCGGACATCCTTCCTGACAAGGCTGGGGCCCCGGGCAAAGCCGCCCAGGGTCCCAGGTGCCTGCAGCCGGCCAGAGGGAGGGAAGCCTGGGTCCTGGGTGCCGGAGGAAAGCCAGTGCAGGCAGCTGGGAGAAGGAAGGCCTACTCTTGTGCAAATTTTTGTGCATGGGGCCTCTAGTGTTTTATAAATGTTGTTATTGCTACTGCTACCACTAATAGCATGTCAAAACTATATATCTGTTTACCACTTTAGAAAGAAATAGCCAAGCCTTAACTGGAAAAATAAATGAAGATATCAACTTCATATCATTCCCTGGAGCCCTGGCAACATTTTAACTTATTCTCCTTTAAGGGACTATCAATTCCAATAGATGTTATTACCCATCTCCACAAAGCTCTTGACAACAATTTTAAGACACCTTGCTAAAGCTCTCCATTTGTCAAAGCAGTCATGGTAAATTCAAGTCTGTGCCACTAAGAAATAGTAGCACAGGGAGCGACAGTTTAAGAAAGTGAGTGGGGAAGGATAAATCGCAGATGAAAAGGTAAACTAGCAACCAGAAAGAGCAATGACTCAAAAAGGGAGCATCCATTCTAGTTTATAATGCAAAAGGCCCTGCTGATGTCATCCATCCTAGCCTGCAAGCAGCACACATGGCTTCTTTGCAATGTTAATAATCAATTTTGATTACTAATATTCACATAAAAGCCCCTAAACGTCATGCTGCATTAAGATGCTAATGTGCCAGACTCCTGAATGTCCCCCACTTTATCCCTTGGAACTTATGAAGAGATGGGTTGGAAACTGCAAAATGTTTTCTCTCTCTAATGGAAGGGAGGTGAGGCTAAGAGAAAAGTACCTGAATGAAGTACTGAATATTAATCTGAAGCTGGAATGCTTTGAAGCAGATCAAAGAGCATTCATGTTATCAGCTCCCCTGCTCTTCTTTTTCTACAGCGAGTGAAATAGCCAAGCTTGTAAGCTTTTTGGCTGCTTAGCCTCAGACCACCGCCAACTCCCCAGACATTTTCTACATTCCCCGCTTTCTTCCTTTTCCGTAGCTTTTGCCATCCCTTGGAAATTTTCCTCCCCAATCTGGTGTGAAGGAAGTAGCTTCCTCAGCCCCCAATTCGGTATTGCCTTGGAAGGTAAGTAGGCAGGTCTTTCTAGTTGTAAGAGGTCTGATGCTAATCACTATAGAAAAACTGTCAAGGAATCACCAAAGTAATAAACTAGAGAGCTGATAAAGGTTTCCAGAATTATACAAAGGAGTGAGTCTCTGGTCTTTTCTTTCTAATTTCCTTGCAGACACGGTGACTGGGAATGCGGCTGTGCTCCTGTCCTCTGGTTTTGTCACTGAAGCTGAGGCTCATCTCCATCTCTGTTCTTTGTCTGATCTGATCTCTCTGTAAGGTCACGCAGAATCCTTCCTCAACAATAGTCTTATTGCCAGTTCTTGACCTGAAGATTCCACCCATAATTTTTGAGAGCATAATTTTTGGAAAATGGAAATGGGACCATTAAGGAGTTTTATTTGGGTAATTTGATCTCTGTATTGAAATGCAAGATGAAGTAATACCTCTTCATATGTCACTGAAAAACCCAGAAATCACTAAAACAACTTTCAGCATAAAAATGGGGTGTAGAAGCCAAAGGCAAACCAGGGACAAAGGAAGGGATACTATTGTGCTTTGGGAATTTCTCTGGGTTTCAGTTTTCCTCATGCCTTGGTCTTCACCACCACAGGCAGAATAGAGACAGCACACTTTGTGACCACAACTGAAACCACAACGTAGGAAAATGCTATTACATGTAAAACAATAAAATCTCTTTCAATGATGGGTTACTAGCCAGTTTCAACCTCTGTGAAACTTCAAGAGAAGGCAAGGGATTCTTAGTAGCAGAGAATAGAGCTGGATAAAAAATATGCCACTTACATTATGACAAATGGCATGTTTACTGGTACCTGTCACCAACCTCTGCCATTACGTGGACCATATTTCAGGGAAACTAGAAGAAGACTCTTCTAGTGACATCTTTCTTGAGCCTATATTTAAGAGAGGTCATATATGACTAAGTTTTCCATGTGTGACAATGGGATTCCTACATATTAGCAGCCCCTAATTTGACTTTACTTACTCAACCTAAGAAGACAGGAATACGGCTGCAAATGCTTTTGACAGAAATGGTTCAATGAGAGCGTGGCTCTTTTATAAGAAAAACCCAGTTAAAAATCAGTGAAACAGATTTTTAAAAGATGACTATTGCTATTCTTATAACTCTATTAACCCATCAACCAAATTTTCTTTAATTCCATCAAATGCTAGGCCCTATGCTTGGTGTTAAGAGTGCTAAGATGAGTAAGTGACATTTTTGCCTTCAAGAACATTATAATCTAGTGGTGGAATAATATATGCACAGGGTTCTGACAGAAGATTTCCTCCAACATCACAGCATTTCTGAAGGATAGGGAAGAGGTCCCACAGGGGTCACGAAAGCATTAAAATTTGCTGGCCTGGGGGTAGGGTGGTGAATGCCGATATTGAAAATTACTGGTTTGTCTAGGAGGAGAATAACTTTTTGAGAAATGGAAATGAGACCATTAAGGAAAAAAACATAGCAGTAATTCCTCACCCAGAGTGTGGCTAGTGAGTCATTTTCCTACCTCCCTCCTTTGCACTTTCCAGACATTGAGAGACAGAGAGAAATGGAGAGAGAGAGAGACTCTTAGTCTTTGTTTCACAAGCCTAGCACTACTCCCATCTCCCATTTGTGGAGACTGGTAAATTCCTGTCCTAATGACTCTGTCCTTAAACTTCAGTGCATTTGAGGCCTAAGCTGCCCCTGACTGAAAGTAGCCTAGCTTTCTCCTTGTCCTATATCTGGCAGTTAGGAGCTATTGTTTTGGATGGGCTCTGAATCTTCCTGCATCTTCCATGCAGTGGATAGTAATATCTATTTGCACCCTACAGCCTTACAGAAGTGTTCAGCAGGTTATTACCAGACTATTGCTGCTTGTCCCAGTGTTCTCCCTGCCTTTGATTTCTCCTCCATTAATCCATCTGATAATGTTTTTAGCTTCATATTTCTGTAATCTATTCCTAGCTAAGCTACTCCCTCAACATCCTACAGTGTCTTCTGATTGCCTAAGTGCTCATCAGCAGATGAATGGATTAGAAAAATGTGGTACATCTACACGATGGGATACTATGCTGCTGTAAAAAAGAAGGAATTCTTACCATTTGCGACAGCATGGATGGAACTGGAGAGCATTATGCTAAGTGAAATAAGCCAGTCAATGAAAGAAAAATACCACATGATCTCACTCATTTATGGATAATTAAGACCATTATAAACTGATGAGCAAAAATAGATACAGAGGCAGAGCAACATTGAACAGACTGTCAAACTACAGTACAGCGGGAAGGCTGGGGAGGGGGGGTGGCGGGGGGAGTAAGAGATCAACCGAAGGACTTGTATGCATGCATATAAGCGTAACCAAGGGACACAAGACACTGGGGGGCATGGGAGGCTAGGGGAGGGTCAAGGGGAGAAAAAAAGGAGACATATATAATACTCTTTGTAATACTTTAAGCAATAAAACAATTAGAAAAAATTCTCATCAACAAATGAAAGTTCTCAATGACCTGGCCTCAAACTACTTTTTCAGCCATACTTTTTGGTCTTTTTTTTTCTTACACCTTAACCAGAAACTATGCAGAATTTCTCCAATTCCATGTGTACAATGAAGTTTCATGCTTCTGGATTTTGCCTGCTATCCCACTGGTTGGAAGGTACTTTTTCTCTCTCACCCTTCAAATCCCAGCCACCATCTAGGGTTTTTTTTAAAGTTTCCTTCAGAAAGTTTTTTCATGATACTTCAAATATACTTTATGAATTATATATATAATATCCTCTGAATTAATTCAAGATACATTCAATAAAAAACAACTATGGAAACAGTACTATTCACAATACTTAGGATTTAAATGGTTAACATTAAGAAATCCACTGTATAAAGATTTATCAACATATATTTAGTCAGCAAATATAATTACGGTTCCTACTAGATTCCAGGCACACACAAATGGCATTTTGTAAGTTTAAATAGACTTTTTGTTCTTATTGGGTTACAGCAGAATAAATGTAATCCACTGTCTGTCTAGAGTTGGAAACGCACTCTTCGCTTTTACAGCCTTATCATTAGTTGCATTTTGAAGAAAAAAAATAGCACTACCGTTTGAAGATGAAGGTATAATTTGGAAATAAAGAAAATAGAACAATAGAGGATAGCCTCTCATTAACTTAGGTTTGGAAAAATCCAGTGATGTTACAAATGAGCCCAAACTTGCTAACTTGAGAAGTTATACACACCCCTTTACCCCTTATTTTCTAGAAGTTAAACCGACTATATTTCCATTAATTGCTACTGAAAACATGGTCAGAACCCCTTACCCTGCTCTTGTGTTTTCTCAGTGTAGAGAGAACAATTGCAGACCCACGTACTTTTAGGGAGTTGGACTGGATCTTAGAATCAAAGGTGACCCGGTGGTTGTCTACCTGCACTCTGGAGACCTCTGAAGATAAATCCAGGTGGGGTTTGGATCCAAGAAAATACTAAACAGAAGACTACGCCTGGTCTTCTCTCCAGGCTTCATCCAGAGAATTGCAATTTCATTAATTTTGTTTAAGTTTCTAGGTAGGATCTTATTTTTTTAAAAGGTTACTATGTTAAAACAATACATTTTAAATCACTAAACCAGCCCATTTATTTTCCAATGAAAAATCTGAAGCTCATTGAGAAAACAACAGAGCAAGATCCAATTAGCTCTACATCCAAAGGGAGATCTCTGCAGACACCAGACCATGCTGAGGCAAATTCTGCTTCATGTGGCCAGCAGCCACACAGCAGCTCATACATGTGGTCAGGGTCGATCTTCACAATTAGCCAGCCTGAGGGTGGGCCCACATACAGACAGGTCAACAGTAATCAAGACTCAATTACAACAGGACTCACATGACACACACAAGGGACATTCCAGGAGCACCCAGCTCAGGTGATCAAGGAGACTGCCCCACTGGGTCCCATAGGACACTTACTACCCAAGGCCCCTAAACCAAAAACTGGGCAACATAGCAGACTTACCGAATACACAGAAACAAATACAGAGAGTCAACCAAAATGGGGAGACAAAGAAGCATGCCCCAAACCAAAGAACAAGAGAAATGTCTAGAAAATGAACTAAATAAAATGGAGGCAAGATATAGAGTTCAAAATTTACTAGATATAGAGTTCAAAAAATGGTTATAAGGATACTTAAGGAATTTAGTTAGAACTTCAACAAGAGATAGCAAGCATAAAAAAAAGAACATAGGAACCATAAAAAAGAACCAGTCAGAAATGAGTAATACCATATCTGAGATGAAGAACACACTGGAAGGAATAAACAGTAGGTTACATGAAGCAGAGGACTGAATCAGTGATTTGGAAGACAAGGTAGCAGAAAACAATCAGAGCAACAGAAAAAAATTTAAATGCGGATAGTGTAAGGGATCTTTGGGACAACATGAAGCATAAAGACATCTGTAACATAGGGGTACTAGAAGGAAGAGAGAGAGAGCAAAGGATTGAGAACCTATTTGAAAAAATAATGACTGAAGAATTCCCTAACCTGGTGAAGGAAAAAGTCACACAGGTCCAGGGAGCACAGGAGAAGAAAGATGTCAGCACATTTCTTTTTTTGTTCCCTCCTGTGTGGCACCGTAGTTTTGGTGGTAGCTGCATTCTACACCATACCAATTCCTGTTTCCTCCTACTGTTCCTTCAGGACTAGCACTAGTAACCACCACTTCCAATGTTGCCAGTCCTTGGGCACCCCAGCATTCCTTATTGATTCCCTTAACTCTGCCTACCCTTCTGTGAACAAACTTTTATCAAATTTAATTCCCAGTACCAGCTGAATGTGCTTTATATTCCCAAGACTATGACGACTACCTTGTTCATGGGGCAAATGGTCAGTGACAAAATGCAATAGCCTCACATGGCCTTAAAAAATAAATAAGGTTGAACTGATCCAGTGGATTAAATGTGGGCACCAACGACACACGTGGGCAAGGGCCGGGAGAGGGTAAGCTGAGACCTCTATAAACCACTGCATTCTTCCTCTTATCCTTAATAACCTGCTTTATTTTTCATGTTGAAAGAATAACCTTGGAACAGATGAAGCAGGTAGCATGACATAAAAAGAGAGGAATTTAAGTTCAAGGTTTTATTCAATCTAAAAGCAAGGGGACTTTGTAGCTGGAGCTGGATCTAGGGCCATGCCTTGTCCTCAATCCATCTTGCTGAGCAGAGATACTGAGGCTGACGTTGGGAACATGCTGTCCAGACAGTCACAATCAAATCGACAAAGAATTGGGCAAATTAATGGCTGTGCTACCCCAAGACAGACTTCTCCAAATAGCCTCCTCTGCCCTGTGGCAGAAATGAGTGGTTTCAGTATCCCATTTCCTTTCTTCTCTTGCACACCATGAACTGACTTGGTGGGAAATGAACACGTCAAATGCTGTCCCTAGCTAATAGGTGCCTATGCTTTGAGACATTTTCAGGGATGTCTTAAGAAAGCAGGCTCAGGGTTAAATTGCATACCTACTCTAATAATGTGGTGAGATTTTCTTAGAAGTAACATAATTGTATTTGAAGACTAATGTGCTGGATGCACTGAAACTGCATCCACCAAAGTAATACCGGAAATTCAGACATTCAGCTGAATATTCAGAGTTGAACACTATGCTATCCCTTTAATATACTGGTGTAACCAGCGTGTTGCAAAATGTCAGCTCTGGTGGGAATACGCTAAGAATAATTTTTAAAATGTTTACTTTCTTCAAATATATATTTTTTGAATTTCCCTTTGCTGTGACACTTTAATAACATCCTGGGCAGAGCCCATAGCTTTGCAAGCCTTGGCACTTTAAAACTCCAACCTCATATCAAATGTCATGTTTTCCCCTCTTCATTACTGGCCAGACACTTGACCTTTGCCCTTTCACTCCTCCCCATCCAGCACCTTAGAAGTTGGGGTGCAGAGTCTGGCTCTGTATCAACTCTTCACTTTTCTTCTTAAGGCCTTAGTCTTCTAGGGTTGGGGGGCATGCTAAGAAGAAAGGGGAGTCAGAGATGTTCTTAGGGAACTGGTCATTTATTGATTTGGGGCGGGAGGGGGAGGTGGTCCCTCTGGTCTCTGGTGCATACTGATGAGCTGGTCTCCATGTGAATGGGGTGGATGGTTGTCCTGAAGTATGTCAACTTTAACCAGTTCCTTGTCCCTAAAGGTTCCTGCAGAGAGCAGCCATCATATTGTTTTCTCCAAAGGAAGCTATGCCCTCATACAGCTTTAGTTAGAATTCTCTATTACTTGACCAGCAGCAACCTGGCCAGTTCACAGCTCCTACCTTCTCTATTAGTTTCCACATTACTTTGCATGTAAAGTCATAGAGCTACTGGCGTGCTCTCCTTCCTCCTTCTGGTAGACCAGGGCTGGAAACTGGAGTTCTAACACCCAGCCCAGGGTCCTTTTCACTATGATACCGCTGGTTGTCGCATCTCCTTCCTGGTATCTCCTAGCCCCAGGATTTTGTCCCACGAACCATCCTAGAAAAAGCTGTTCTTCACCGACTGTCAAAACCGTTTGCCTCTGGAGTGAGAATATTTGCTGGGACTAGCTCAAACTATAACTGTCCCATTGACGTGTATCCTATGACCTGATGTCTGCTGAAGGGATCCCTGAGGCCTTTGGTCTGCAACCTAATAAACTGCCTGTGCCAAATTTTCCACCTCCTGAGCTCTGTCTACTTGTCATAACACCCCATTACCTCTGCCTAGACTTTCATCACTTGTCACAGCAGATTTCCAATGCCTGTTACTAGAGTCTAGGCTTTTTGCTTTCATCCATATCCATTGCTGGTCACTTTTTGTTTGTTTGTTAATCCTTACCCCAGAATATTTTTCTATTGATTTTTTTTTAGAAAGAGTGGAAGAGACAAGGAAAGACAGAGGGAAACATCAATGTGAGAGAAGCACATCGATTGGTTGCCTACTGCACGTGCCCCGACCAGGGTCCAGGCTGGGGAGGAGCCTACAACTAAGATACGTTCCCTGGACCGGAATTGAACCTGGGACCCTTTGGTTCGCGGGCTGACGCTCTATCCACTGAGCCAAACCAGCTAGGGCATTGTTCACTTTTTAACCTCTACCCTACCCCAGTACCTGTTCCATTCCAGTTGGTGTATCTAGTTCCTGTTCCTGATCCTCCACCTGTTATTCACCTTGCTAAGCCTAGTGATATTATGACAGAATCACTGTTAGTTTTATTTAGTTTGCATCGAGCTGCTCTAACCAATGGAGATTATTTTGGATCCTGTACTTGTCATAATAAATAGTTGGTATTTGTCTCAAATTTGAAATAATAATGTCTTCTAATTTGCTAATGAGTTTTGGAATCATCCAGACCTAAGTTTGAATCCCAGTTCTTCAACTTGGGACTTGGAACAAATAATCTGATCACAAATTCTGGATTTGTAAAACTTAATGAAGATAATGCTCAGCTAAAGCAAGACATATTTTACTGGACCTAAGACAATAGTGATTTTAAGACACATTCATAGGATATTAAAATTTAAGAAAAAATGCATGTCTTAGAATTGATGCAGATATATATGCACATTCCTCAGCTCAATACCTAACCAAGAGTAAGTGCCCAGTAGATAAGGATTCATTGCCCCCCTCCCCTCTGTGATTTCCCTTTACTCCACTCTCTTCTTTCTTTGCAAAGTCAACCAAAGTTATTTTTTAAAAATCAGAAGGGAAAGTAGGAAATGAATAACACATTTGAGTATTCTTTTGATTTTTCTTTTTGTCTGAACAGAGGCTTTCCCCCCCACTTAAAGTCTAAACATAGTACTTATCCCAGAAGTACAGTTTTCTGGGGAAACATGTTTTTGTTTTTGTTTTTGTTTCACTTTGGAAGATAGAGGATATTTCATGGACAAAGATAAAAGAAATTTTTGAGAATAAAGGGGTATTGCTTGACTTTCATTGTATTATGCCCAAGATAATAGTATGTCTCTTGCCACACCATGTTTTGGATAATATTTTAATTTTCTATTACATAAATTTGATGTTCTATAATAGGTATCTGTATGGCTGTAAGAAAGGTCTGCAAAGATAAGCAGTACTAGATTATGGAGAATTTTGGTCATGATAATTAGCTTAAACTTTTCTCTTGAAAGTGATGGGGGAGCATGGAAAGATTTTATGTAGATATGAATGAGATAATCAGATAATCACATTTGCATTTCCAAAGATATCATTCAGGGGCAATGCGATGAAGAACAGAATGAATGAAAGTAGAGGTTCCCTAAATCTAAATGGGAGCCCAAAGACACAGTAAATGCATGGTAGAGAAGCAAATTAACACAGGGATGTACAGCCATACATGTGGTCCCCATCAAATAGGAAAATGAAAAGAATGTCAACTTTACTATATACAGTTGGTTGTTGCTTCAGAGAGGATATTATAAGAGTTCAGAAAGCACAAACTATGTGATCTAGGGGTTAATATAGCCTGTGGGACACCTGGATAATAGGTCTGGGCACCAAGAGTTCTATTTGTAGACTTAATAGGCATTTTAGGATAAACATTGAAGGGGATTTGGAGACTAATAATTTGCAAGTGGAAGGAAATATCTGGCAAGGTATTCCCTGGGAGGGCAGCAAAATTGGTCTGAATTAAAAGAAAACCAAGGGACCTTGGTTCTTTCTTGGGACACTTATTCATGTTTGGTTGATAAGATGGTGGTGTCATTGAAATATCACATAGCCTAGTCTCAAGGAGCTTTCTATAGCTTCCTCAGAAAGGAGATTTCCTTTAGAGAGTTTAGTGATGCCAAATGAAAGAATGTCCATAGGAATCCAGACTAATTAATTATGGGGTCCCTAAAGCTGAAATACATGGGCAGAGCCAATTAAAAACCTTACTAATTTAACCACTACAACAAAAAAATGCATGACTAGAAAACAAGACTTGATTGATCCATCCTCAAGAATGGGATACAAAGCTTTGGGGCCTCCACAGACTTTGGAAGAAATATCAGCACATTATGGTATTCTGTCTAGACTCACTGACCATGTGACTTGAAGGCTTCTAGCTTTGAATAGAATCTAGAGCAAGAGAGGCCTTCCTGCTGTGCTGTTCTGTGCTGCAGTACGCACAGCCCTGCCACTTGCTCCTTCTTACTGAGCTTAACCAAGGATGCTGTCAATATCAGTGTAGATTAGGAAGCTCTATGGAGTGTACAACATGTTTCAGAAAGTGGATCAGGACAGAGGTCTCCAGGATTTGGGTCAATTCAACAAATATTTAATGAAACCCTAATATGGGCCAGGAACTGTTCTAGTTACTTGTGATACATCAGTGAACATAAAAGAAATGACATTATGGTGTTTACTTTTAGTGGCGAGAGATGATAAAGAATAAAAATATTAAAATAAATATTATCTATATACTAGAGGCCTGGTGCATGAAATTCATGCACCGGGGTCGGGGGTTGAGGCCTGCACCCTCTCATAATCTGGGACCCCTTGGGTAGGGTCCCTAGGCCTGGCCGGTGATCAGGGCCTATCAGGGCTTTTTGTCCCCCGACCACCCCCACAACCCTGCCACCACTGCTTGCCATCTGTGCAGTGCTGCCCCCCCCCTCACCCCTATTGGTTGCCTCCCTCTGCAGGTGACAGGCATGGGCTGCAATCACTTGGCTGACCTGGGCCTCCATCTTTGGGGTGATCAATTGTGGGGCTCCACGATTGATCACCCAGCAGAGGGAGGCCCCGCCCACCCGGCCAGGGCTCTGTGATTGATCACTGCACAGAGGGTGGCCTGGGCCTCCCCCTTTGGTGCAATCATGGGGCAATGATGGGACCCCCCAACCAATCGCATCACACCTGCCTTGTCTGGCTTGGCACAAGTGTGTGTCATAGCATGGTCATCTGGAACATTGTCTGGAGGTTGTTCTGCTGTTTGGTCGTTCGGTAGATTTGCATATTCCGCTTTTATTATTATAGATATAAAAGGCTAATATGCTAAGTGTCTGATCATCTGACTGGTTGCTATGGTGTGCACTGACCACCAGGGGGCAGACGCACAATGCAGGAGCTGTCATGATGCGCACTGGCCATTTACAGAGAAACAGCACCACAGACCTGGCGCCCACAAAGCAACACTCAGCTTCCCCCAAGTGGAACACAGGCCCCACCACTACCCTGGAGCGACACCCCACCAAATCGCAGCCAATGCTGCCAAGACCCCATGGTGCAAAATGCGGTCCACAGCCCAGCCCAGCCTGGAAACGGTTGCTGTGGGTGCTGGGTAATGATGTCATGTAGCAATGCCCGGCTTCCTCTCCCTAGCAACTAGCCTCCTTGCAGTTCCTTCAGCCCAGGAATATGACTTGCTTTATAGCCAGATGGAAACATTTTACACTTTAACCAAATTTCTGTGAAGTGTTTTCCTGTGCCTCATCTCATTTGCTCCTCATAGAAGTCCTGGAGTAGGTAGATAGGAGACTTGATGGAATCCTATTTTCTTTTCATTAGCCGGAAAACGGAGATTTGGAAAGCTTAGAAACTTGGCCTGACTGAAAAGAAATAAGAAATGGTGGACCTTGAAAATGACTTCAGGTTTTCTCACTGTGCAGAATATAGTCAAACACTGCTGCAGCTAAATATTTTACCCTTTGTTCTCTCTGCATGATCTATAATAATAATTTGTTTCGTGTAGATATTTACTGCTGTGTTGCTCCCAATTACCTGAAAGAGAAGTTGGGGTGCTTCACTAGGCTGGAAAAAGTTTAGCTAAATCAGAAAGCAGGTCTAATTAAGCAAGTTTATGCTATATCTAGAAAAGGCTAAGTTGACTCACACATGCATGATACATATAAAGCTCTTGCTGGTGCCAATCACACACGTATGTTTCAATATGTCATTATTGATCAAGAATTTGGTTGACACTTCTATTATAGAGAAAAGGCAAATAGCGATATTAAAATATTTCTTCCAATTAATTTCCTTCCAATGTACATGGATTCGTGCACTGGGCCACTAGTATTATATAAAAAAGTGATAAGTGATATAGAAAAGAGTAAATAAAGTAGAGCAAGATAATGAGGCTTAGGAATTGGACAGGGGTGAGGTAGGCCCCTTGATAATGTGAGATTGGAGTAAAGGCTTGAAGGAGGGGAGGGGGTTAACCATGTGGATCTGGGGGTATGAAGCATTTCAGACAGAAGCCCTGAGCCCAGCTCACAGCTGGTGAGCGTAGCAATGATGGCGGGAGTCTCTCCTGCCTCTGCGGCAGCGCTAAGGATGTCTAATTGCCGCTTAGGCCCACTTCCCGTCAGTCAGACATCCCCTGAGAGCTCCTGGACTGCGAGAGGGCGTAGGCCAGGCTGAGGGGCCACCCTCCCCCTCCAGTGCACGAATCTCATGCACCAGGCCTCTAGTAAAGATATAAAGCTTATGAGCTAGTCTGGGATAAGACTAAGGACTCATATCTGGCCCAAGCTATTGAGCATAACATAATTCTGATGAAAGAGTCTGAAAGAAACGGCATAGGGTTGGAACATTTTCTTTGGAGTCTGCTGCCATGTACTAGTTAAGAACTTCAGATTGTCATCTGTAAATAGTAGCACATGTAAAGTAGCATGTAAAGTACCTCAAATGGTTGCTATGAGAATTAAGTGAGATAATACTGATTTGTCATACTACGACTTTGAAAGAGCAAAAAAGTATATTGTAGGAAATTAATAATTGTTTTATATGACCTAGTTATAACAATAAGCTTATTATGTTAAAGCATATTTTAGGCTCCCCTGCAACTACAAAGAAATTCGTATCTTCTGAAGGGGAAGATTATCAGAGCTTCTCTTGACAATTATCTCAGGAATCATCCCTGAAGAATCTTCAAGCAATTAAGCACTTATTAAAAACCTGTGCGGGCCCTATACTTCTGGTACTGGAGGTGCTAGCTAGAACTGCGTGCTGGAAATAGGTGCTACCTAGACCACAAATTCTTTCAGGAGTCATTCGTCCTTTGATTCCCATTGCCTGTCACATAGTACACACTCAACAATTGTTAGCTGGGGTAGGGGTGGGGAGATAGAAAAAGCAACCCGTACCAATAATTGCTTACATAAGCCAAACTGTGCTTGTCCTAAAGGCTCCTTTCAGATAAAATTATGGAAATTATTAGCAACCATGTATAAACAATGCCCAAAATGGCCGAAAATGTTGAAGGGGGAACACCTGGAGAACATGGAATATTAGCAACACAGGCTATTTGATTTACACAGGAAGCAGTTCCAATTACTGGAAAAATATACCATGTGATTGTGAAAATAAGAGATTTCCCTTAGGATTGACTTTAATTAGTCTAAGTAATTGAGCTGTGCAAAAGGTAAAGAAGTCACATTTTTAACATCCAGGAAGCTACACTATTTAAACTGGTAAAATCAAATATAAAGAGGATAAGCAAACTGGGATCAAACCTTATGCTTCTTTATGCAATTCTGAAGACTTAATTTCAGGATACAAAAGTACTCAGAGTATTTTGTAATTACAAACCAATAAGAAAATCCATCCAGGAGGAATAATTATGTAATTTCTGCCTGGCTTCATTGTGCCAGGCTTAGAGAACGGGAATAAATAGATTGTTCTATCATTATGATTGCTGCAGGCAATGACTCACCACACAACTGGGACCACATCCTAGAATAGTGCTTTTCCCTTTGTGTATCATCTAAGAAATTAAGCAGCCTATACTTCACAGTAACTTAAAGCAAAAATTTTAGAAACCCCCAAACCTGATTCAGTTTCTGAGATTTTTGCCAGTAACAACATCAGCAATAGGATTAAGCTATTACAAAAAATACAAGAAATTCCTGTTTCGAAATGGTTTTTTGTTTGCCTTAAATCGTTGGTCTTAAATGGTGGGAAAATAATTTATATCTTCAATAACCCGTGGTTTCATAAATATTTATGATACCAAAATGTCATCTGCGTAAATAATTGTAGTTCAGTTTCTAAATTCTTGAGACTAGCACTATAAATTGTATTAAGAAACATTTGATTTGCTCTAATCCTGCTGAGTTTTAATCAATAAACATAATAGCAACCTCATTACAAATCTGCATATTATTAACAATAAACAATGGCACTCAAAGACTAAAAACATAACAGATAACCAAAAAAACCCCCACCAAAACAAAACACTTGACCATAAACAAGTCACTCTAGAAACAAAAATGAAAAATCTTTTAACCCTCTGTTTATCTCAATGTGAATTGAGAAATTATAAATTTCTGCCTGATAAGTGGTGTTTATTTACTCAGTTCCATTACTATTTCCAGCAAAGCTTGTGACTGGAGAGAAAAAAAAGTAGGATTTCCTTTCAGTACAAGCCATGGTAACCATTCTCCCCAAGTGGATTCAGCCTTGGATGTTTTGCCTAAAAAAGAGGAAAGCACTAAAGGGCATCGGGGGTAAGCAGAGATACAAGGGGTCCATCCTAAGCCATGCTGTGATGCAGAATCTTGCTTGTGTTTACCCTAAAACCCATCTTCCACTTAAATTATATGTTCTAACTCACATACTAGGAATTCAAAGACAAATGAAACCAGACCCTGAGCTGGAGGACCTTAGAAGTTTCTGAAATTTCACATGTGATTATATGAGTTCCATACTCTCAGCCCCACTGGGCATCAGTTACCTGTGTAGACGTTGGCCACACTTGAACTACCTGGGTGAGATCCCAGCTCTGTCACTTACCAATCTCTTCACCTGGGACAGGTTCCTAGCAAGCTTATTTTTGAACCAAGCCAACTGCTGTCAAAGCACATGAAGGTCATTGTAATAAGTGATCCACATCTCACAGTATCATTTATTATTATTCTAACTCGTTTCTTTTTTAAGATAAGACATTATTATAGAATGCTTGATACACCTGGAATGCCCACGTTTTCTACTTCATACTACTTCCTCCACCTTTCTTTTCAGGGTGTCCTGACCACCCCTTTCTTTGGTTATTCTGCTGAATCTGGCATGAGATGCTGGAGTATGGAGCTGGGCTGCATTGCTCCAGTACAAACAGCTTCTAGAAGCTCTCTGGGAGATCACTAACCTACCCCACAATTGGCTTTCACTCCTGTAGGGTAGATTGCAACTTTCCTTGAGGGAAACTGGATTGGAAAGAGAAACAAAAAGTGGCCCCTGATGGAAAATACCCAGGGGTGAGTGTGCCTGGCCGTGCAGGCCCAGGGGAGGAGCAGCAGAGGTTCTGAGGGAAAAATGAGACTCTGCCTGACCATGTAGAAACCATAATACCGCTGCCACCCACCTGCTTCCTGGCATGTTGCCTCAGCTCTCTTCCTCACCTTGCCCTTTGCCCCTGTCATCACTGGAAGTGTCTAAAAAGGCCCTGACAGGAGGACAGATATTACCATGTTAACAACTGCCTTGCCCTAACCGGTTTGGCTCAGTGGATAGAGCGTCGGCCTGCGGACTGAAGGGTCCCAGGTTCGATTCCAGTCAAGGGCATGTACCTTGTTGCGGGCACATCCCCAGTAGGGGATGGGCAGGAGGCAGCTGATCAATGTTTCTCTTTCTCTCTCATCGATGTTTCTAGCTCTCTATCCCTCTCCCTTCCTCTCTGTGAAAAATCAATAAAATATATTTAAAAAAAACAAAAAACAACAACTGCCTTGAAGGACAACTGAGCAAACAATCTATCTGATTGCATAAAAATACCAAGGAAGGAAACAGGGTACGAGCCAAAAGCAATAGGACTGAAAATCTGACCAGAAAGAACCATTTCACTAGTTGTATGACTTTTCTGTTTTCTTTTTTAGTATGTAAAATAGAAAAAGTAATAACAACACCATGTTTCACAGTGGTTGTGATGATCAAATGGGATATTTATGCAAGTATGCTGTAACTGGTAGCAAATTGTGAAGAGGTTAGTAAATATTATTCCACTATAAGAGTAAATAAGATTATGTAAAGATCTTGACAGTAATATAGCACTTGATACACACTACCTACTGTGTTTCTGTTATTTTGTAGTTATTATTGGTAGAAATAAACTTCAAGTGAGTGCTAATGATGAAGTGGTATTTAGAAAAAGCAAGATGCAAAATCTAATAAGCAGAATGATCTTAACCAGATTAAAAACATAACTTAAGGGAAAACCAGAAGAAAATATATAAAAATGCTATCAGTAATTATCTCTGGATAGAGGAATTACAGGTTTAAAATGAAGATTTATTGAATTGTTTGCTCAGTACCCTTCTGTGAGGAAGTCTGCCACATCCCCTCACCCCACCCTAGTACATTTGGGTGCAGTGGAAGCAACTATGTTCTGTCATCATAATTTTCCATCCCAGCCTGGGTCAGGGATGAGCTATGTAAGTTGGACCCACAAGTCTATTTCTACAGAGTCTAGGTATGGAATGGAGTAGGAATGTGGTACGTAAGCACTCTATGCAGCTGAAGCATAAATTCTAAAACCTGAGTGCTTTGTGTCACAAAAGCTGGGAAAGATGGGATTACTCAAAGACTTAGGAACACAGCAGATGGGCAGAGAGAAACAGAGGAAGGCCACAGTAGGCCCAATTGGTCTTTGAAACATTGGAAACACTTACAATCCTATCGCAGCATCTCTAAGAATCTTCATTAACCCTATAATACCTGCCTCTTTTTGCTTCATCTAGCACAGTGATGGCGAACCTTTTGAGCTTGGCGTGTCAGCATTTTGAAAAACCCTAACTTAACTCTGGTGCTGTGTCACATATAGAAATTTTTTGATATTTGCAACCATAGTAAAACAAAGATTTATATTTTTGATATTTATTTTATATATTTAAATGCCATTTAACAAAGAAAAATCAACCAAAAAAATGTGTCATAGGTTCGCCATCACTGTTCTAGCATGACTGTGGTCTTACCAAATATAAGGGGATTTAAACATATCTTTGTTATTTTATAAATTTTCCATGGCAAGCATATACTTCTTTTATAACCAGAAAACCATATTTTAAAAAATAGCTGTTTGCATGATGAGTGAGTACAAAGGTAAGATGCAGAACTCTAACACCAGCTATTTTCAATCACGTAGAAGAGTGGATCTTTATATCAGGTTCAATAAACAACAACTTCTACATCCAGGACTCACTAGAAAGGGGACATGGGGCTCACTGCAGAAGATTAGCCACTTGGTTTGCTCCTAAGTCTCCAGATTCAAATGAGCATTAGTGACATTAATAGTGTATTAATACAAAGGCGCTCACATTCTTCTTGCAAGTGAGCATTTTCTTGGAGCAGTCATGGACTTGGTCCAAAAAAGCTCTTTGCAGAGAAAATACTAAAAGCAGTGTGATTTCCTTGGCCCTCTCTCTCTATTTTGTTCAAGCACACTAACTTGCCAATTCAACAGAAACCTGTGCCTTCCTATCCCAGTGAGACAGCACTACGCTTGCTTTGAAGTTTACAGCAGTAGGGTCTTCTTCTTCTTCTTTTTTTTTTTCAAATTAAATGCTAGTGCATATTCAATACTTTCAGGATAAACCCCAACTTTCAGGGGTTCTACATTTTGTCTATGGGTTTTCTGTTTTGAGGTTTTGAAAGAAGAAATGAATTTATACAAAATATGAATTCCAAGTCTCAGATAGATTTTGAAGAAACCAAGGTTCTGGTTCTGTGTTCTTTCTCATCAACACACAGAAAAAGAGAAAAGGTGATTCTTCACTGTAGTTAAGGTGGCATAAATATAGAGTATTTCAATTTCATTTCCACTATGAGGAACACCATTCCTGAATATTCTACTGTAAAAAGCAACAAAGATGGGGTGTATCTCTGGCTGATTTTTTTACTCCCCTAACAGTAGGAAAGATTGCAGCTTGCTATGAAATATTACCATCTCTAAGTTCCTTTTCTTTTTTAGTTGGGTGAAGTGAGCTGATTTACCACTTATTATGGCCAAGAAAATGGCTCTAGATTAAGCATACAATTAGATACGGTCCCAGAAAACATAAAGAAAAAAAATACAAGCTTTTAAAAATCATTTTTCATTCCAAATCAAGATATCTAATTTAGGTCTTAAGTGGGAGAGTCACAAATCTATATGCTTCCAGCTCCATAAATAATAATTTACCAAGAATAATATTCCTATTTGCTGAATCCAACAGTGAGGGCAGCAAAACAAACTGATCCTGAATTCAATCTCTGAAATTTGACTTAGCAAAGTCTATTATTTGCCTGATTTCAGAGATCTATGGGTTTTGTTCCCTTTTTATTTTCTTTATCCTGCATTCCTGCTTAGTGTTCTTTGTTGTTGTTCTTTCTACTTTTCTACTTAGAGACAAACTTTCTTACCAATCCAGTATGATCTTTATCTAAAAGAGAAATATGACAGGGCAGAGTGCATCCACAATCTCCTTGAGTTCCCCTGGGGAACAACTGATGTTTTCTTTACAAGATGTGCTGGCCTCAGGGCCATGTTGCTCTGCAGAAGTCCTCCATGTCTGAAGTTTTGATAGAACTAGATTGGACATCAACCCTTCAGGGCTCCAGGCAGCATCTCCCTGAGAGTAACAAGTCTGAATCGTAGCACTGTAGACTGGTGATACAGGAAGGCCTTGCATAGCATTCTCTTATTTCAAACATGAAACAAGTAAGGTCCAGGAGAGCAACATGACTTACCTAAGGTTATCTCATTGGTGGCAGAGCTGACTCCAAACCTGTGCTTCCTGATTTCTAGTCCAGAATTCTTTCCCATATTATTTGGCCTTAGCAGGCTATAATCAATTTTCACTTTTAAAGCTACAATTTTATTTAAATTGGTTTCTCAAAAAGAAGCACATTCTCAGAGTTTTTAGCTTTCTGTCATTATCAAGCGATTAATATCACTCTTGGGAAGAAACTCAATAAAATGTTTTATCGAAGAGTTTCAGCCACTTCTTGCAGAAGTCTCTTAAGGCCACGAAACATATTAGTTTTGTAAATCACATTAACTAGCCAATTCTTACTGACAAAATAAGCAAGGGAGAAGGAGAACAGAAGGTGGGGGCAGGTAATGAATTTACCAAGAACCCAATAGTGCCAGGAGTCTTAGGAAGCAGGCAACATATTTCCCATTTTATAGAGGAAAACAGAGGTTAAAGAGGCTGAGTAATTTTCCCATGGATCTACTAATATGACAGCTAAGATCTCTCCTGAACCACTTTGGTTCTAAGCTTATGCTCTTTGAGTCAAATATTTGCAAATCAAGTACAAAGACAGGGGAGGATGCTCTTTCGAAAGATCCAACTATTATTTACAAACACTCCTTTTTAAGTCCCTTGCATAAAACTTTTCCCTATATAACTCCTTCAGCCCTTTGGCAATGTTCCCCATGGAAAAAGGTCAAGTGCTTAAAAGACTCCTTTTAGTCATGTTGCTAATAAATAAAGCAATGTTATTTAAACCTTTGGGGCTTTTGTCAGTCAAAGATATCACTGATTTTCTCTCCCACATAGGGAAATGTACACAAGGTCAAAGAAGCCCTGGAAAAACATAAATTTTTCAGAGTAGCTCTGTTCTCCTGGTTGCCAGGGGGACTTTTGATTGGCTCTTAGAGGTCACCTTGGTCACATTTGAGTTCATTTATCATTCTCAGATTGCTCATCAGAAGAAACTAAGCATTCAGCTCCAATTAGTAAGCTTTGTGCCATTGATTATTCATTTTAGGAAACTCATATTTAGACAATTTTTATAAGATACGCAATAAATGGATAACAGAAATGTTCCTGGAAAGATGAATAAAAATCAGTTTGTTTTAATTATTTTCAAAAATTCACTACTAATAATGACGTGTTAAAAATTAATAGTGATGACTCATAGTTCTATAAAGTTCAGTAGTCAAGCAAATATTTTCACATATATAATCTAATTTAATTCTTATAAATAACATTTCAGAAAAATTCAAATAATAAGTGAGTGCTAGTCTATGCTAAGCATTGAGTTAGGCCCTGGAGATACAAAAATAAATAAGAAATGGCCCTTGTCCTCAAGGAATTCACCATTTTTCTCATTATCATGGTATGTAACATAGTAGGTAAGTAAAGTTCAAAAATGAGAATATACTTATCCATTGAGTCCAGTCACATTCAGGACTGAAACTGGAGTTTGTTTGACTCCAAAACTTATTTTTGTCTTACTACATGAAACTCCTACTTAGCATGGGAGTAAAGGAAAGAGGACATAGATTTTATTTAAAAAAGCAATATCCCTTAATTTATTAGTTTTTAGTTTATGATATTTATAAATTGGGAATTTTTAAGGCATTGTGCACCCTTGTAGCCTCTCCTGCTATTAATATAATGCTTAGCCTTTCTAATGTTAAAAGAAAAAGTTTTCATCATATATTTGCTTAAATAGAAACTGAGTCGAAGTTATCATGTTCATGTATGATATTCAACTGAGCAATTCACTGAGTATAATAGCTAAATATGCTATTATATATTATCCTGGTTCTCACAACTGAGAAAAAGAAGCCTTGGGGAGAGTTCATATGTACAAAAAGAATTGGTGATTAAAGGGTTAGACAGAAAGAAATTATTAAGAAAGGTTCAAGGAATTTGGCTTTAGGATGAGAGCTGAAGAACATCTTGGTAACAGTCTTCATGCACATGAGTAGTTATTATACTAGCTGTTTTTTGTTTTTACCTCTAAGGATAGAAGAAAATGAATTCAAACTGCAGCCCTAGGGATTTAGGTTAGCTATGAAAAATGATTTGCTGACAGTGAGACTGTCAGTTACTAGAATAAGATACCAGGGGAAGCTGTGGAATCTCCCTTAAAAAACACAAAAAGATTCCTAATCTCTTTTTATAGTTCAAATGTGGCATGCCTCCAGGCAGAAAGGTGAACTAGATAACTTCTCACAGGTTCCTCTCAGCTCAGGGACTCTATCCCTGATGACTATAGCCACTGAAAGCATCTTTTCATGGTGAAAGCCAGCTTGATGCTGAAGTTAGCAACATGTTAGGTCTCCCTTCTACTTTGTTAATTGTTCCATATAAGCATTCCCTATAGATAATAATCTCAACTATGGTTTTTCTCCAAATGTCACCCAGAATCAATTTAAAGGTGCCTTGATCAACTTTTTTAAGCTTAAAAAGCCAAGTGTAGGGAATTGTTAATATTTCAAAATCTGCTGTGCACCTCACTCTTTATTTCCTTTTAATCCCAAACTATGAAGTACCCCGTTGAGATTGGCATTCTAAAGCGCTGAGATGATAATATCCACCTACAGTAACCCCACAGGCTTTCTCTCACCACATTAAGTTGTTACTGGGCTTTATAGGTTGATGAAGCAAACCAAGCACAGCAGATGCATACAAGGTATGGGATATGATGAATCTTAGATATCACTCCATCAAGTTCATTTATTTGACAGGCAAGAAATAGGCTTAGGCTGTTCGAGGAATTATGCAGGATCATACAGCTTAGTAAACTACAAAGTTGAGATTCGAATTCAAGTCTTTGGCTTTCTATACCATGATTGCTTTCTAAAACATAGTATTCATATTCAAAGACCCAAACCAAAGGTAAGTTAAAAAATCATGTTTCAAAATATATTGATGCTAAAAAACTAGACAAATAACTTGAAATTCCTTTCTTGTGGAAACATCTGCTCTTCTCTCTATACTGTGATAATGAAATCAGGTATCTTCCTGCCAGGACAGACCTTTACAACAGTCATTCCATTAAAATGTGACTGCCATATCCCAGCACTGTGCACAAGTAAAATCTATATTTTTAAAATGGATTTTTTAGATGCTAACTTGTCAATTTCCCATAATTGTTAAAAGTAGGCATGAGAGACAGAAAAAAAGGGTTAACCTTGACTTTACCAAGTGTTATTATCAATGTGACCTTCAGCAAGTTGCTTAAACTATTTGTTTTCCCATCTGCAAAATAATATTTACCTATATTGACCAAGATATATTAAATGCTTAGCACAGGCAAAGCAAACATTAAGTGCTCAGTAAACTGTAGGTGCTACTGTTATTGCTATTATTATTATACTAGTGGCCCAGTGCATGGATTTGTGCACACTGAAAGGAAATTAATTAGAAGAAATATTTTAATATCGCTATTCACCCTTTCTCTCTAATAAAAATGTCAGAGATGAAAGAAAATTAGTGAAATGTATATGGAAATAATATATAAATTGATTAGTAAATAAACAATAACAACAATATAACAAAGACATGATATAAAAACAACAAAAACATGATATAAAAACAACATTGATAAAAACAATGACTGATAAATTGATTAAACTTATTCTAATATCTCCCTGTATACCACATTAAGAGTAAGAACACTTTCAGAGTGCCTTGACTAATTTCCCTTGTGATGAAGTATTTACAACTTTAACGTCACATGCTTTTCGAACTTGAGAGAAAGCAACATATAACTGACCATGTCCGAAAACGGGTTCAGGTAGGAATATTCCTACTCTTTCCAGAGTTTGTCCTTGTGATTTATTAATAGTCATCGCAAATACTGGCATCACAGGAAACTGTCTTCGAATTAATTTAAATGGGAGGCCAGTGTCAAACCAGGACAGTTGTGCCAATAGTTGGTCTTCAGACATATTCTGTCAATGATGCTGCTTTCTTTCAGCTTCAGAATGTCAACAAAAACAACCAAATTCACGATTGACAATGACAGATAGAAACACACGTCTGGGATTGGCGCCAGCCAGAGCTTTATATGTATCATGCATACGCCAGTCAATGTTTATTTTTAGATTGCCAGTGCAAGTCATATGTACCAGCTGTCGGTTGGTTGGATGGACATATGGTCGGACACTTAGCCTTTTATATGTATAGATTCCCATGTACTTCAACACTCAGAAAGTTACCCTAAGAGATGTTGAGAGATACGGCTTTTCTATTAGGAATTTATACTAATAAAAGGGTAATATGCTAATTAAACTGGATAGACCAGACGTCTTTCAGATGTCCTTCCAGACAAAGCCACAGTGGCAGGGGCTGAGGCAGAGGCGGGTAGGGGTAATCAGGTCAGCAGGGGAGAGCAGTTAGGGGTGATCAGGCCAGCAGGGGAGAGAAGTTAGGGGGGATCAGGCAGGCAGGCAGCGGAGCAGTTAGGGATGATCAGGCAGGCAAGCAGAGGTGGTTAGGGGTGATCAGGCTGGCAGGCAGGTGAGCGGTTAGGAGCCAGCAGTCCCGAATTGTGAGAGGGATATCTGACTACCAGTTTAGGCTCGATCCCTGTGGGAAGTTGGACATCCCTGAGGAGTCCCGGATTGGAGAGGTTGTAGGCTGGGCTGAGGAAACCCCCCCTCCCAGTGCACAAATTTCATGCACCGGGCCTCTAGTAATACATAAAGGCACTCTTTCTGAGAGAAATAAAACTTTCCCCCAATGTCATGAAATCCTTGTCGCCAGTGTCAAAAGACAGTTTAACTGACATTTTCTGCATTTCCTGAGGACCTAATATGTATCAAAGGCTCTACTACATTTTATAGGTATAAAAATGAAGGCAGAATTGAAAGAAACAAAGAAACAGATAAATACATTATGTCAAAGAGATCATTAAGGGCAGTCTATGGGAGAGGATGGAAGAAAATGAGGAAGGGTGATGGGCAGAATTTGGAAAGGCTTGTCAGGAAATTTAATCACTTTGGTTGAATTTAAATTCTAAGCAACAAGACCATGGAGGTTCATAATCATGCAACTGTTTTTTTTTTTTTTTAAAAAACTGAAGTTTTATAGAGAAAAAGAAATCACTGATCCAATTGGTCACTTATCTGTCTCATCTTCACTCAGTTGAGCAGAAAGGACCACAAAATAAAAGTTTTAATAGGTCAATAGGAGAGAGAGAGAGAAAGAGAGAGAGAGAGAGAGAGAGAGAGAGAGAGAGAGAGCCATTTCAGACACCACTCCTGGTATGTGCACATCAGTATTTGCTGAGTAAGCCTTTTTCAGTAAATCTGAAATTTGTTGGGGTTGGGGTGGGCTGGTAATAGTAATCAATGTAAGATGGTCATTTTATTGTCCTTTTATTCTTGGTAACACAAATCCTCAAACATAACTATCCAGGTAATGTTCTCAATTCTCCACTTCAGCTTTCATGTGTACTCTCATTCTAACATGACAAAAGGCAGACACATAAAGGGAATCATTATCAAGGTCTTCTGAATTTCCATTGACTGGATAATAATCTAATTAGGCGGTGCACATTTGCCTGAATGTAATCTAAGATTCTTAATGTCTGCTCATTTTTAATTCCACTTGGTAAAAATATCTTAATTATAATATGACCCACAGATCAACACTAGAAATAAGCTCTGAGACTTGTTAATATTATATAGAAAAAGAACACTTATACTCTATGTAATAAATCACTCAGAGAAGATAATTAGATGTCTAAACTATTAAATGCTTAAGATGACATAGCTCATAAAATGTATCAATGTATAAGGCAGAATTGAATCCCACCTCCCTGAGGTTCTGGCAACCAGCACACTAGTTTTAGTAGCTATCCACACAATGTATACTATCTATTTTTCATCATGTATGTTGCATTAACATATAGGCAGAAACCACAGCAGCAAGAAGATAAAAAAAGATTATATAGCAAGGTATATTCCAAGCATCATTCCTTTGAAATAAACCTCTGAGATTTGAAATCACCTAATGAATAGAAACCTATTCAAGTCTGTTTTAAATTGATAAGTAAAATGGGAAATAATTTACCAGGTTAAATACTCTGTAACATTCATATTTTGTTAAAATAAAAATACATCAAAAAAAGATTCACAACTAATGAAAATATTTATGTAGCACTTGGTCTTTTGCTAAACATGTTTCCACACCTCATCATATTTGAGTTATGAAGTGCCAGGTGTAGTATTATTATAGTGCCTGAAGAAGGCAGGCTTTGGAGAGTCAGTGCACTTTTCGCTCACAGGCTCTGAGGTATGTTCTCTCCACAGACAATTTTCCAAGTCAGCACAGACTCCCCTCATTCAGAACCACCTGTCACTAAGTGCCATTAATGCCAGCGCTGCAGCATTTAGGTAATTTATCCTCTTATTTCCATTTGCTCTTTTATAGAATGAAAGACCTATGAAAGCAGGGAGTTTATCAGTCTGTGATTGTCACGTTCTTGTATCTAGAATAGTGCCTGAAACATAGCAGGCGCTCAGTAAGTACTTTTAAACCAATGAGTGAGTTCCTACAGCTCTGTGTTATGCTGCTTCTCAAACCTCCCCTCTAGATTATGGAGCTGGCTCATTGGCATCATGAGACAGATTTTCTTTCCTCTCATGTACCTTAACATGTGTTTAACGGATTTTACTAAAGTACACATTTAATGGTTTTACTTCCTAGCTTAAAGTATTTTTTAAAATGTCTCCTTATTATGTCAAAGTCCTTACCCTGGCATTTAAAGTCTGCCACTAATGGCCCTACCCGATGCTTCATTAGATCCCAGCCTTCAGTTTTACAGTAAGATCCTTTATATCATTCCTGTCATCCCTCAGATCTTCTTGCCTATTTGACTCCTTTCATGCAGGTCCCTTGGCCCACAAATAGCCACACAGACCATCTTTATCTATTGAAATGTCACCAGTCCTTCAATATTTATGTGAGATGCTACTTCACTCAAGATATACTGATCAGATGCCATCCCTTGTCTATTCTGCCTTGTAATATGTGGATGCGTGTCGAATCCCCAGTATTCAAAGGTTCCCTAAGGCCACCAACTGTGTCTTACTTCATTTTTACCCTAACACACCTACAACATGTAGTCACTGGTCAATACATATCTGCTAAGTTGAAGTGGTTCTGAAAGGTAAGTCATGGGGTTGAAAAATATCTACCTTGTTGGACATATGATAAAGAAAGCAGAGATGGAGATAAAGTTTCAAAAATCTGGGTTTGATCTGAGCTCTGCCTTTTACAAGATGAGAACCTCAGGCAAGATTTTTCCTTTTCTTTTTAACCTGCCTGAAGCTCAGTTTCCTCACCTATAAAACAATGAGAATTGCATCATCTACCTCACAGGGTTTCTATTGGACTCGAATGGGAAAATGAAAATAACGATGCTTTGTAAACTTTAAAGTGTTACAGGCTCCGTGGCGAAAATAACGATGCTTTGTAAACTTGAAAGTGGTACGAAGATTCAATTATTGTTGAATTACAAAATGTCAGAGAGCTTGTTGGATGAGCAGGAAATGAAAGCCACTTGGCAATTCGGAGTCTTTTCCTGCCTGCTGTTCCTGGTGGGGAATGAGGAAGGAGCTTGAACAAGAAGTAGAAGAAAGAGCATTCTCCTTCTGCCAGTAATCCCATTGCCCAGCAGATGAAAAATTACATCTGGACATATTTTCACATGAATGCTCAGCCAAGTCACTAAATAGCTATGTGACAGCAATGAGGAAAGATGCCCTATAATAAATTATTTTGCGATTTAGAGTTTATCATGTATTTCATTAAGCTGACAAAGCAGCTTTAAAAAAAATTTTTAAAAACCTTGCATTACTAAAGGTGCTTTTTTCCCCTCCTCTACTTCCTCCTGTGTATTTTCTCTTTGCTAAATTCATTTTAAACAGGAAAAAAAATAAACAACCTTGAGAGTTTGTCATCTCCCTTGGAAAATACTGTAATTCTACTCTGTGCTCCTATCATTGTCTGTGCGAGCCCCTCATTTAGAACTCAACACAAAAGGCTGCCTGTGAAAAGAAAAGAGGAGGAACTGGTGCCTGGAACCAGCTGGGGTGGTTTGTGCAGTCCTGTCGGGGAGAGCTGTTTCCCAGGCCGCTTTCTGCTTCAGATATTCCTGATCTTAGAGACAAGCTGGATGCAGGTTATGATATCTGAGAACCCTAGGCCAATGTGGCTCCTTGTGCTATAATCTGATTTTAGAAGAATTTACGCAATTCACATTCCTTATCGGAGGCTTTTCCACATTTCTGGATAGGTGATGACATTTTAATAATTTCTTTTTTTTAAGTGCAGGGAAGAAAAAAACATCTGCCCATTATCGGAGAGAATGTAACAGCTACCTCTTTGGAGTGAGGGCTGGGTTATGAATCAGTGTTTTTCTGTTTCTTCATTTCATTTATGTGCAGGTTTACTAGACACTCTGGACTGGTTTGAAACCTCCCAATGACGTCAATGGGCAGAGAAATTGGAGCAGCGGAGACAGCTGCAATGCACCAAGTCTACTGAGGTTTTATTCTTTTCTCCCAGGGTGACATCGGAGACAGATATTATCAATCAAGCCCTCCTGGCTCAGCACCAAATCAAAGGCACTTTATCATTCAAAGCAGTAAAAGCTGCAATTAGATGATCTGCTCAGCTTTTTCCCTAGGAATATCTTGCTCATGACAATTAATAATGCAATTAAAACTGAATTAAATAAGAGAACGCTTACTAAAATATTTAATGTAAATATGGGAGCTACTTCCTTTAATATTTCAGTTATAGAATTATTAAAGATCACTCTCTACATATATTTTGTATAAAAATTCAAAACAATTAAATTACTACCTTTTTTAAAAACACTAATAAAAGCCAAATGATAAACTTTAGCCAGTTTCCCAGAAACATCCAAATGTCCAGGAAAAAAATATAGGTACATATATAGCAAAGCTTTGCTATCATTTAGAAAAACAGTAAACAACAACAACAACAACAAATCCATTACAATTGACAATTGACAGAAACTAGTGCTCAGTGAATTAACATTCCTTTCAAAAACATTCTAAATAAAACTAAAAAGAAGAAAGAGCCAACTGCTTTTTTTGTTTCTTAAGCAGAACATATTGTTTAGTGACTTTTCAAGCCTCTCTTCTTAGTACTAATCTTGCTGTCATACAACAATTTATTGAAATCTGAAAAAAATGCACTTAATCTAATTATTTAGTTTAAATGTAAAGGTTTCTCTTCTGTCTCTTTAAATTCTCTCTCTCTCTCTCTCTCTCTCTCTCTCTCTCTCTCTCTCTTTCTCCCCCCTCTCTCTATCTCTCCCTTTTAAGAAGGAAATTTAAAACTAGTAAGGATACTCAAGGCTAATTACAGAAAATCTAGTAAACATCCTTAAAATGAATTTTCGTTTTCAAAGCTGCTAGGAGAACTCTGCATAGAACTGGCTCACCAGAGTGAAGAATACAGACTCGCTGCTATGTTGCCTCTCCTTGCCGTCTGCAGTGTTTGTTGGCAACAATGCTGGTGATAAAATGTTAAGAGGAAAAGAGAAAATTGAGGAGAAACATAAGAGAGAAACACTAATGCCAATCTCAAGGTTATGTGGCCAAACTGAATAGGATCCAAAGCCATTTAGTCTAGAAAGTCAAACTGGCCAGGAACAAGAAGTATAGAAAACAGTACTCTTCAGCCTTGCCTATTATCCATGGAGCATCATTCCCAGCTCACTCAATGTTATCACAGCAAGTAATATTACATATGATATGTAAATATCTAACTTAATAACAGACTCCAGAAATGTGAAAGGCCATGATGCAGACTTACTTTTTCAGTGAGGAAAGCAAGAGAACATGTTTAAATATTGGCACTAAAAGTTTAGGTTAGCTAGAATGACGAGTGCCTTGTCAATCAATCTGTTATGTTTACCCAAGGCAGGGTGTTGAAAGTGCTCTTTATTACTTGGATTTAAACAATAAGCCTCTATTACTTGGATTTAAACAATAAGCCTCTTTTTCCACTCTTCTATCCATTTAGTTGTGAAACAGACAAGTCATAGCTAAAGCTACCAACTATATTACACACTATCTACAAGGCTCAACTTCCTATTGTTGGCGCCAGCCCTAAATTTTCTCCCACCACTAGATTCACCATTCACTTCATTTATCATAATGGTAATAATATGGGCACTGAGGCCTGGTGGATGTGGGTTGGTATCCCAGCTCCATCTCTTGGTAGGTACATGTCTTTGAATGACTCAATCTGCAAAATAATAATGAATGAAATGACACATGAATAAACATCTTGTAGGCACTCTAACTGTGATAGGTATTATTTTTAGATACTTGCTTAAGAATGTGTATCGTTGTACTTCAGTACCAGTTCTATGCTAGGCAATGAGAAAACACACATACAGACCACACACACACGCACACATACACACAAAGAGAGAGAGAGAGAGAGAGAGAGAGAGAGAGAGAGAGAGAGAGCAAAATCCACAATTAACCAAGCTACATACTTGATCAACATTCTTGTCTCTCACATCTAATCACCCCAACCAGTACCAATAAAAGCAAAGTAGGGCCCTTTCATAGCTGTGGGAAATCTGCTTTATTAGTTAGTCATCTGC
Source organism: Myotis lucifugus (assembly GCF_000147115.1). Classification (NCBI taxonomy): domain Eukaryota; kingdom Metazoa; phylum Chordata; class Mammalia; order Chiroptera; family Vespertilionidae; genus Myotis; species Myotis lucifugus. The sequence goes on along the minus strand of NW_005871111.1, from coordinate 4,741,426 downwards.
CAAACTTTGTGTCATAAACAAGCAAGTAAATGCCCAAGTGGGTACCTAGCCCCAAACATTCTATTTCCTTTACCATTCTTGAATTGGTTCCCTCTTTATATGGCCATAGGTGACCTGGTTTATGTCACTATCATCTCTTCCCTAGATTACTCCAACAGCTTCCTAAACACTTCCTTTGCTTTGAGTTTTATCTATAAGATCATCCTTTTTAATGATAAATCTGGCCATGTCACTCTGCTTAAAACCTACATGATACTACAAACCTTTTATGGAATAAGTCTCTGTTCCTTAGCCTCTCACAAGATTCCTATATGATATGCGGCTTGACTAATTTCCTCACTTTATCTTCTTGATGTGACCTTTACTACCCACCCATGTCACTCAGGTCCCTCAATTTGCTGTGCTGTTTCACGTTTTCACATACTTTCTGCCCTCTGCCTCCATCTCTACCTCCTGATTCCTGTGAACACATGCTTTTATTGTGACAGACACTTACCAGATGCAGTAAATGTATTTGCTCACCTGTCTGTTTCCTCCCTACTTGAATGTGAGCTCCTGAGGACTACATGTTGTTCATTTCCATTTTCCCTCGCTAGGCACAATTTGGCCTGCTGTTCTTGAAAAATACTAAATGAATCCATGGACAGTAGTATGTATAAATTCTACCTTACCACAGAGATGTTAGAAACTTTTCTGTGCAAGAGAGTTGGATCTTTCGAGGACCTCTTGGGTAGCCAGGACCTATTTCCTTCTCCCCAGAGCTTGTTTCAAATTGAGGACTAGACACTGGATTCTGGAGCCACAAGAAAGGCACTAGAAGTTCTAGAATCAGGTTCAGATAGACATATTTTAAATCCACACTTTCTGAAGGTTCCCAGGTCTTTTAAAGCACGTGTATAGCCTACCACTTGAAACAAATTGTAGTGATGCCAATGGTGAGAACTTACATCAACTCACGCAGGAAACTAGTTAATCATTTATTGACAATTGCATTTGCTTAAATGATCTGAGCAGCCTGGATCATTTATTCATTCATTCAGCAAATATTGACTGACAACTGGTGACCTCTTAAACATTGCAAATTCAATGGTGAGCAAAGAGGTTAGCTTATGTTCCCTGAGCATCTACTATATTTTTGATAGGAGAGCAACCCATGATGGAGGTCTTTTTTTGTCAATGGGTAGATCTCACTCTTCAGGCCATAATAGTGGATGCTCTTCTCCGGTAATTTCTGTTTCTATGTGCAGTCCCCACTCTCCATTGTATTCTGTGTTCTACCAAATCATGTGCAGTCCCACTTCTGTTCACAGATAAAAGAAAAGAGTCACTCTTCTTGAGCATGCACAGACACCTAGATAGTCTGGCATTGGCCATTCACTATTTGATGGTGCTATTAATACAATACACATGCTGGGTTAGTTCCCTGATAGGAAAACACCAACAAATCAGTGACTTGGAATTAATGAAAGCAGGATGTAAGGGGATCAAAGACGAAGGCTTATCCCAGGCCATCTCTCCAAAATCACTTGAACTCATGGAGATGTCTAAGTCCAAGTCACACAATTACAACTCAAACACATGCACACACAAACACACACACACTCATGCATCCTTCCGACAATTATTTATTGAGCACTTACTATGTGTTAGACACTTTTCTAAGCATTTAGGATATGTCCATTAACCAAACAGACAAAATTCCCTGGCCTCATGGAGTTCACATTCCAGCTCAGGATGGGAGGTAGCATACAAAAATAAACAATACACATAAGTCCTGGTCTAGACTTTATCTATCTTTCCCTGGACCAGTCATGCCTATTTCTGTCTCCATTCCTTTGTATTTGTTTTTTCCTTCTTTCTACCTGGAAACCTTCTTTTGCCATACTGAAAGACCAAGGTCAAATATCACCTCCTCTGTGAAGTCTATGCTAGCTCTTCATGGACCTTACGGAGCTTTGTCCATAGCTCTCCTATGGGATTTCTCAGATTGTCTTCTAATTACTAGTAACATGTTTCTGTTTTTCTCACTGGAAGAAAAGCTCCTCCTAGGTAGGAATCTAATCAGGACTAATTCTCAGTCAGTATGGTATCACCGGGGCCACCAAGTACAGAGCATACTAGCGTAATACCCTCAATGAATATTCAGTTAAAGAATGAATACAGTTTTAGTCTATCATAAAGAAAACAAAAATTAATTTTGAGGTTAGCTGTGATTAGAATGTTTCTTTGCACACCAAAGTTTGAATAATAAATTTAAGAAAAATTTTCTAGATATGGAACTATTTTATATGAAATAAAATAATATTGCTTTTCTAAAAGCTGACTCAGCAGGCACAGTAATTCAAAAGCTGACTTAATTAGTTGACACAAATAGCCTTGATAGAAATAATAATTTTATGACTTACCTTTTAAAATGCTTAATTTCACATGTGCTATAATTATTTGGATAAGTTGAAGAGTATAGTTAATATACTTACTTTCTTCAATTATCACAAGGAGATTAAATTACTGTATTTAAGAAGGAAGTCTTAGCCATCAAACTAATTTACTGTGATTGGCACAACAGACTTTGGTGAGCTGCGATTTAAGGCGGGGAATATTCAAAGAGTGGAAGTTTGCAGCTTTTAGACACTGCCTACACCTCACTGCAGTATTAGATTTGTGCTTTTGTAGGTGGGGCCTTCTCAAATGTTCTCTATCAGATTAGCTCTCTGCTTTGCCAGTGACCTCCAATCTTGGAATTTCTCTTCAGTGTGTCTTCAGCTTCCAGAATCTTGCCTTTGTTGATTCAACTATGTAATGAAAGAGGAAATTGCCTTTCTGACAGAGAGGAAGGTCTTAAGAGCAAGCTAACATCCCTTCCTGCAATCAACTCTTAGGGTAATTTTAGGTCTTAAACTGAGCTAATAGTCGGAGCCATCTGCCTTTAACCAGCTTAGGATACTGAATACTACATAGATTTTCATACTTCATAAAAATATGTATTCCTTCTTGGTCTTTAATTAAAAAACAAACAAACAAAAGAAAACCTTTGACCTGACTTTCAAGGAAATAATATCTTGAAATAAAGTTCATTTTTCTGCCCCAAATCTGAAGCAAGGACATTCACACTTTTCTTGCACACCCCTACCCCCGTAGTTTCATGCTGAGCCCAGCAAATAAAAATGTGATGATTTGATTGCTAGATTTCTCTGACGTAGTAGTGTGTGCTTGAGCAGGCTATATGCAGCTTCTTTAAATAGCATAGGAAGAAAGAAGCAATGTAATTCTTCAGATATTATATGCAATTTTCTCATCAAAGTGGGCTCACAGGCTTTCACCCAATACTTCTTGTGCTATGGCTAAAGTGTCAGGGGAAGGATAAAGTCCATAGCACTGAAAAAACATGAATATATTCTTGAAACTCCTGGGTGTTTATATTTCAGCTAAATAGATTTGTTGTTGATTGAAATAAGTTTTACTGCTGTCTGTACCTGTCAGTGACTATCAGTAAAAATAATGTATTGAATTTTTGCCAGTATTCAAGTTTTACTGTTGTTTATCTTCATTACAGAGACCTGATCTTAGGCACATTATTTTCTCAAGCTGGCTTGAGTAATGAAAGCAAAGAGCCTTCTTTGAGCTTAAAATAAAAGCATCCTTCTGCCCTGGCTGGTGTGGCTCCTCTGGGCATCGTCCCATGCAGGACAGGTTGCTGGGCTGATTCCTGGTCAGGGCTCATGCCTGGGTTGTGGGCTTGATCCCCAGGAGAGGGTGTGCAGGAGGCAGCCAATGTTGTGCTCTCACATGGACATGGATGTTTCTCCCTTCTCCTTTCCTCTCTCTAAAAATCAGTAAGCTATTCTTTTTTTTTTAAGAGTATCCTTCACAACAAAACTGCAAAGAGGATTGTAACCTAATGGTTGTCAAAGATTATCTTTTATACCATTTTGAACATTAGTTTCCATGCAGTGTTTAACGGTGACAAATGCAGTCGGTCAGGCTCTATAGATTTTCCATTATTTCAAAGAATAAACAAGTATTTACTGATTTCTAGAAACATTTACAATTCTGTAACTTAGCTTCTGATATGATTGGCATGGAAGGCAACATGGCTTTAGGTTAAGCCCATATCCCACTTACTAACCACACTACAGGTAGGTGTGCCTTGCTTTAGAGAATCAAGAAGTTCAACATAGATACATATAAAACAAATTGGTAAGTAATTTTACTATAAAAATAATTCTTCTCATCACTAGAGGATTTACCTTCGGGTTTCTTTAAAGTTTGGCTCCACTATGGCATTTAAGTGGTTGTTTACATATAATTAATTGATGTGGGTGAAAATGTAGAGCTTTTATTTTTTCACCTGAATTCACTGATAGCTATAGTTCAATAGAAAGAAAATACAAGTAATGTAACAAAAACTATGTAAGTCAAATGAGTTCAACTGGAAAAAAATAAATTTGACTTGACACTTAAGGAGTTATATAAAAAGAGCTAAACCTTTATCAGGTAGAGGACTTAGAAGGATAATTAGGCAGGTTTCCACGCCTTAATTGTTCAACCCTAAAAACATTCTACCACCTAAAATTCAACAGTCTAATTGTGATGTTCCATTTTGATGGTTGTAAATTGCCATCTAAGAGTTGACCTGAGCCATTGGGTCCTCTCAGAGATTCTAAACACATATAGACTCATGTGGATTTAGCAACATTTGCCTGAAGTTTGTCCTCAAAAAATAGAATACAACTCTACTTTTATGGAAGCCCCTTTATTTCCATAGAAAACAGCTTAACCAGTCTCTTCCTCCAGGTTGACCCGACACATTGGCTATGTCCTTCCCTGCTGTAAGCCCATTAGAGCTTTCAGGATAAAGCTAATATATAGCCCGATGCATGAAATTCATGCAAGAGTAGGCCTTCCTTCCCCGGCTGCTGGCACCGGCTTCCTCTGGCACCTGGGACCCGGGATTCCCTCACAGCCCTGGCTTCATCTGGAAGGTCATCCAGAAGGATGTCCGGAAGGATGCCTGGTCTAATTAGCATATTATGCTTTTATTATAGATTATAGAAGCCTAAGCGACCGGTTGACTGGTCGCTATGTTGTGCACTGACCACCAGGGGGCAGACACTCAATGCAGGAGCTGTCCTCTGGTGGTCAGTGCGCTCCCACAGCGGGAGCGCCGCTCAGCTGACTGACTGGCACCAAATGCCAGGTTCATGGCAGGTGCAGCGGGACCAGGATGAGTGGGAGCGGCAAGCAAGAGTGGCAGGCGGCATTGGACTGCCGGTTTCGGCTGATCCCCACAGGCCATGCCAAGGGACCCCACTGGTGCACGAATCAATGCACCGGGCCTCTAGTCTATTATAAAAACTTATCTAGCTCTGTCTGCCCTTTTAGCATTGTCTGAGGCAATCATTTCCTTTCTTATGATCTGGAATGGCAACTGTTTTTTCCCCTAAAATGACTCTTGCTAAGCTGTGTTATGACTGGAAGGTTTTTCTTCTGATTCTCTGTCTATTTATGGCCTACTTATCCCATCAGAATTCTAATTATGGGTCACATCCTTTTTGCTCCAATTTGACATAGATGTAGCTAAAGCAGGCTTTGCACACATCTATGATTGTTTTAACACACTGATTTATAATTGTTGGTTTATTTGTAGATTTTTTTCTGTCTGATGGTTCAGAACTTTAGATCTCAGAAGCATAGCACAGTACTTAGTACATAGTAAGTGCTCAATAAATGTATGTTGGAAGTGTGAATGCATCAGCTGTTTTAATGGATAAGTAGAATTTTTTAAAAGTTTATTTAAATAGCATATCATCATTAAAAATCTTCTGGATTATCAGACAAAATGCTAACCAATTTATAATGTGAAGGTGATAAATCAAGCAGTAAAGAGACTAATATTTATTGACTTAATTCTTTGGATCAGGCACTGTGCTAAATATTGTACACCTCATTTAAACACCAAAATCAGACACATAACTATATTTTATTTCATATTTAATTCTTAATGTGAACTCAGTATTTACTGAGTGCTTCATATGTGCTAGTAACTATGTTAGGTGATTCAATTCACTTAATTTTCGCTACATTTCAAGGGAAGCATTATAACTCCATTTGTAAAGAAGAAAATTGGCGCTCAGACCTGAATAAGGTCGGACAGTTGGTGAAGAATGAAATAGGTTTCCCCATACCAATCTGGTTTTCTAGGCAGTGTTTATTTCACTGAAACATCACATTTCCCAAACTCTTTTCCAAAGGCCCATTAAGATAATAGTAAGTGTTTCAACCCTCAAAAAAGGTTTTAGCTTAGATAAGTTTAAAGTACCTTTTCCTTTTAAGTATAGCCTCTTTTGGGAAATTCACAATATTAGTTGATTCTCATAGTTGTGAAACCATCAAGAAACCTATTTTCCCATCTAACCAAGTATTTTCTAGTGTTAAGAAACCACTTCCTTTTTACATCTTCACAGACCACTAATGTTCTACTCCATAAAGTTCATGACTGCCTTCAATTGAAGTTCTATGAAAATGGGGTGAAGGGCTTGTTTTTGACCCAATTGTCTTTTGATTCCATTTTTGATCAGTAAAGTAAAAATTCTAGGTTCCTTTTTTTCTTCATGCCCCCTACATTTTCAATTGACCAAAGGAAAAAAAATGGTATCAGGAAAAACTGGTCTAATTTAAAAGAACTCATGATGCTCAAAGTGAAGAGTAAGAGTGCTTTGCTTTTCTGATTTACTCAGCAACTCCACCAAAAGTAGTTGTTGAATGTACTGTCTGAAGCTTGGGCTAGGCACTGTGCAAAATAACCATGCCAGCCATAATTTCTGCCCTCTAAGAAGCCTTGGCATTCAGAGCAGTTGGAAAATTAAATAATTCCCAAACAAATAATGCCTACGCTTAAAATGCAAGTGTGTATCCCTCTGTTTTGATGGACATGTAATATGGGACTACGAGATGACACAGAGCAAATCAGTGAAAATCACACAAATCATTGCGTGGTTCTAGCTTGGGGCACCCCTTCTCTCTCTCCCACCCACAATTCCTTGTTTCTTACTGTTTTAACTCTCAAAAGGAAGACACAGTTCTTAGGAAATAGAAATATTAAAACAATGCAAAGTAATTTACTTCTCTCCCATAGTCTAAACAACAAGATTTAAAAAATACTCAACTATTCGTTAGGCACATAAGATATACATATATGAGAGTAGTTAAAAAATTTTCCAATTTGTAGTAATGGCTCATTACCTTGTGTTTCTTTTTGTAAGAGTCTGATTGAGAAATGCTTTTCAAAAATACTTTTATTTTAATATTCTAGAGGAGGAAAATAAAAATCATTCACAAATTTTATCCTGCCCTGAGGAAACAGAGACTTTGTTCTTGCAGAAAAACTCCACTCAATTCACTACCTATTCTTCTAACTTAAAAAAGGATAATGTAGAGAACTTTTAATTTTTGAATGTACTCAAAGTAGTTTTCCTAAAAGTCATATAATTTTACAAAGCATCACAGGTTCCCCAGTATAACAGGTTCCCCAGTATTTTTACTTATTTTTAATTTCTTATTATTCAATGATTTTAAATAAGAAAGTGTCCCAGCTCTATTCCCGGACTGCCAGATAAAGTTTGCTCTTCATAGTATTACCAGCACCTACCAGATCCATGAATGTCGCCGGGGAGGAGGCAAATCAGCGACGCGCAACATCCTAAAGAGCTGGTGCTCTCTCAGGATCTCAACACTCAGAAACTCAGCTCATTTTCATCCATTTCCCTGTGTTCTTGCTGCCACATAGTTATTGCTTAGCTCGTTGTCCTTTCATTTGTCTTTCCGATGGCATGCCACTTCCCATGGCAGAGTAGATATCATTTTCGATACGCATACAAATGACTTAGCATTCACCTATAAGCAGTCAACTGGAACATCATCAGTAGTTTCCTTTAGATATCAAATGAGGAAATCGATCTGCAGTCAAATTTGAATGATAGCTTCCCATGGTGTGTGCAACATTTCTTCCGATTTACTTTAGAAAAGGAAAGTATTTGAGTGTCCAAAATTGCTGAAAAATCTCCCTGTAAACAGCAACCTCTGTTTCCTCTCTCATTTTGCCTTTTTTCTTCCATGCCTGGTGATATGTCAGCATGTTTCCGGGTTTTCATTTCACCAAAGGAGTGATCAGATTAATCAAAGAAATTCTCTCCCTTTCTACCTTTTACACTGCATCTGGAGCTAGCAAACCTCCTATCTGGCTCCTTCTGCATTGTTTAGCCCATTCAGAGCGCGATGAAAGCACACCTAATGCATGGGGTCAGATTTCCTGAATGACATGTGTTAGACCACAACAAAGGGGAAAAGCCTGGAGAGATTATAAGTCCTTTTCATTGCAGGAGATTACAGAGCAAAGCAAATGTCTATGTTACACAAAGAAATAACAGTGTGACTGGAATAACAAATTCAACTTTGTCCAGGTTTGGGACCAACACCCCTGACTGCTCTAAGCATGCTGGTGTGTGTTTAAACTTTCACCCCAGCCCAGGAAGACAACAATAGCCATTGACGGCTACTGGGATCATCATTAATACAGCACAGCAGTAATAGGTTCAAAGACTCCCAGATCCCTTAAAAACTAAAGGCATCTCCCAGAGTGACAAGTTATACCCCAAAGACATTCAGCAGAGAGGACAAGGGTCTCAGCATTCTGGATCTATGGGCAGAATATGATCAATGCTATGGTTCGCATTGACAAACACTGGTTTACAATCAAATTTTAATGGGATGTGTGCTCCTAGAAGGGACAGCTGATTCTTTATTTCAGATTTGCCTCCACATTTCAACTTCCCAAACCTCACAATGTCTCAGAGAAGATAATCTTAGGAGAGGACTCATTTTATGCAATGGCAGCAGCAGGTATAAAAATATATTTATATAGGTTCACAGACCATCAAAACTTAGACATGCCGAAACCAGTTTGGCTCAGTGGATAGAGCGTCGGCCTGCGGACTGAAAGGTCCCAGGTTCGATTCCGGTTAAGGGCATGTACCTGGGTTGTGGGCACATCCCCAGTTGGAGATGTGCAGGAGGCAGCTGATTGATGTTTCTCTTTCATTGATGTTTCTAACTCTCTATCTCTCTCCCTTCCTCTCTGTAAAAAATCAATAAAATATATTAAAAAAAAAACTTAGACATGAAAACCAACTTTCTAATGTCCTCTCTCCTGTGTCCTTGACCCCTACAGTCTATTTTCAAGATAGCAGCCAGAGTAATTCTGCGAAAACCTAACTCAGGTCACATCATTCACCAGCTGAACACCTTCCAATTGGTCCCCGTTTCATTCAGAGTGAGAGCGAAAATCCTTACCGTGGTCTGTGAGGCCCTAGATAGAGTCCCCACCATCTCCCTAAACTCACTGCTCACTAGCTTTCCCCTTCCTCACTCCATTTGAGCTGCACTGACCCTTTGTCATTTCTAGAACATGCCAGGCATGCTTCTACCTCAGGAATTTTTGAATGGGTATTCTCTGTGCTTAAAATGCTCTTCCCTAGTTCACTCCATGGCTCACTCCCATGGCCATTGCTCAAATGACCGCCCCCACTCCCGTACTCTCTTTACCTGGCTCTATTATTTATCACCTTCAACATGTATACTTTATTTATTTATTGTGTGTATTATCTGTGCCCTCCCATTAGCATGACGCCAAAAGAAACAAGATTCCTGTATTTTCCCCACTACTTTATTGTCAGTGCCACTTTAGAACCTAGCACAAAGCAGGTGCTCAATAAGTATTTATTGAAAAATTAATTAATAAATAAAGTAATAAAACAAATGCCAGTCTGCAGGCTTACAGCTAACATGAAAGAACATAGTTGGCCTAGATAATAGTTAAATAAAAGTTGATTCCATCAAAATAATATTTTGGGTCAGGGTGAATGTTCAAGGTAGTTCTCCCATAGGAAAATGCTTTATTTTTCTCTGGTGGTTTTCGGCAGCAAATATAATTGTTGAAAAGGACTAAACAGAGAAGAGAGACTCTTTGATGAATGTGGTTTATTTAATCCAATCAGACAGCAGATGGCTTTTGAGAATGCTAATAAAGGATTGTTTTTAGATTAGAAAGAAAACATAAAATTAGCAAAGGCTATCTGGGAAGTCCTGATAAGGGGAATTTTAAAGACGATACACATAACTAATTCACCATCACAATCACAGTAAGCCTAGGCTTTTACTCTTGGAAACAGAATAAAAGCCCCCTTATATTCTTTTTCAATCCCATGGGGTTATCAAAAAGCTTAAGTTCATTAAAAAATAATTTAATTGAGATATAATTCACATGCCATAAACTTCAACTTTATAAAATGTCCAATTCCCTAGTTATTAGTATATTTACACTTGTACAACCATCACCACTATCCAATTTTAGCACATTTTCATCATGCCTAAAAGAAACCCCATCTCCATTTATCCTTTCCCTAGCCCCTAGCAACTACTAACCTATTTTATGTCTCTACCGATTTACCTATTCTGAACATTGCATATAAATGGAATCATACAATGTGTGGCTTCTTTCACTTAACATAAAGTTTTCAAGATTCATTCACTTTACAGCATGTACCAGTATTTCATTACGTTCTGTAGCTGAAAAATATTCACTTTATAAATACATCAAATTTTGTTTATGTTGATTGCCATCTGAGTTATTTCATTTCGGGGGCCATTATGAATGAATAATGCTTCTCTGAACACTCACATACAAGTTTTTGTGTGGATGTATGTTTTCATTTTTCGGGGAGTAAAATTTTATTTTTCCTAGGAGTAAAATTTCTGGGTCATATCACAACTGTGTATTTCACATTTTGAGGAATAGACAAACTGTTTCCAAAGTGGCTGTATCATTTTACATCATCAACAATGTACAAGGGTTCTGATTTCCACATCCTCTTCAAAATTTATTATCTGTCCTTTACCTTTAAGCCATCTTAGTGGGTGTAAAGTGGTATCTCATTGTGGTTTTGATTTGAGATCCCTAATGATTAATGATGTTGAGCATATTTTCATGTGGTTATTGTCCCTTGTGTATCTTGTTAGAAGAAATGTCTATTCAAATCTTTTGCTCATTTTTAATTGGGTTATTTGGTTTCTTATAGTTGAGTTGTGGGAGTTCTTTATATATTTTGGAAATAACTCCCGTATTAGATGTATGATTTACAAGTATTTTCTCCCATTATAATGGCTACCTTTTCACTTTTTAATAGTGTCCTTAGAAACAGGAGAGGGTTTTTTTATTTTGTTTTTTAATCATAATGAAGCCCTAGGACACAGTTAGTAAGATAGAGTGGCTGTGCAGGGATTCAAATGAAAGTTAAACTAAGTCTGAGAAACACAGCTTGCTCAAGGTCACTCATTTAGCAGATCTCAAAATCAGAGCCAAACATAAGTCATCTGAATATTTTTCATGTGCAGCATGCTCTACTGTTCTACTGACTGTAACAGATATTATTGATCTCTTAATAAGAGCTAAACTACTGGTAGTAGAAATTCCTCAGCGTGGGAAAAACAGCCATACAAGTGAAATACATTACTTCAGATTTTTGCCTGCAAATGTTCTCCTTTGAAGTTATTTCTAAAGCATGACTTGTTGATGGAGTGAATACTGGCTTCCAGCTGAGAAGGCTGGGCAACATCAGGAATAATGGGGAGAGGAATGATGGCAGAGACTTGCATATTTTATAGACCAACACATCTCAAGATTTGTGCTTAAAGCTCACCTGGGGGGAAAGCAACAAGGAATAAATGTTATCTGAAAGCATAAAGACACATAGGCTGTCCATCAACAGCTAACAGCATGAAAGCCACCAAAACAACATCGCCAGAGCAGGCTGTTTCATTTAGTAATAAGTTACGCACCAGCGATGGGTGGAGATCTTTCGCAGGCTGGCTCTGAAAGTCTGAAGTATGATGGGCAACCAGACAGCCTGTAAGTACTTACACAGGGCAATACATTTTATATCATTACTAGAGGCCAATGCACGAAATTCATGCAAGGGGCTCGGCCCTCACAGCCATGGTGGCTTGCCTTGGCTCTCACAGCCCAGGCTTCATCTGGAAGGACGTCCGGTCTAATTAGCATATTACACTTTTATTATTATAGATTTTTAACCTCGCTAGTTTTAAATGACATTTAAAAAATTGTTTTGCTCAATCTCAGAGGGAAGGTAAGGGTGGGCGGGTGAGTGGGAAGAAGTCAACCAAAGAACTTATATGCATAACCATGGACACAGCAGACAATAGGGTGGTGGAGGCCTGGGGTGGGAGGTGGGGGTGGGCTATAAGGGATCAATGGGAGGAAAAAGGGGACTTTCAACAATAAAAATTTAAAAAATAAAAGAAATTTAAATAAAAAATATTTTGCTCAGGAACAATTTTACATGCTGAAATGTGACTTAATTAGAGTGTCCTATAATAAATGTGTCTCTGAACAAAATCATATGGGTTGAAGACTTTGAAGTTATTCCTAAGTCATCTATATATATAAAAGCCTAAGCAACCAAATGACCAAACGACCAAATGACTGGTCGTCCAGTCACTATGTGACACGCACTGACCACCAGGGGGTAGATGCTCAATGCAGGAGCTGCCCCCTGGTAGTCAGTGAGCTCCCAGAGCCAACCTCCTGTGGCCGGCCAACCTCCCCCTGGCCAGCAGGCCCGATTGGCCCCAATTGCCTCCACCCATGCACGAATTCGCGTACTGAGCTACTAATCTCCTTTATATGAGTATTTTTTTCGA
>NW_005871111.1:4602245-4728412 GCF_000147115.1 Myotis lucifugus | reverse complement strand
CCTAGCTAGTGTGGGCTCAGTTGATTAGGCATCGTCCCCATGCACTGAAAAGGCTGCTGGTTTGATTCCTGGTCAGGGCTGCTGGTTTGATTCCTGGTCAGGGCTCATGCCTGAGTTTCAGGCTTAATTCCCAGTAGGGGCATGCAGGAGGTAGCCGATCGATATTTCACTCTCACATCAATGTTTCTCTCTCTCTCTCTCTCTCTCTCTCTCTCTCTCTCTCTATATATATATATATATATATATATATATATATATATATATATATATGCTGTCCAATTCTATACCTAATAAAAGAGAGTGAAGGAATTTGAGCACAGTTCTTTGGTGTCTAAGGTAGTGTTCTTCTAGTAAAAATTATAGTTCTTGAGACAATGTTTATTAAAAACAGTGGGCTTGACAAAAAGTTTTCATGGTGATTATATAAATGAGAAGTTGTATTCTGCTTCTGAACCTCACTAAGAAAAACAGCAATGACAACAAAAATAGCTCACCTTCATTGAATACTTACTATATGTCAAACATTGGGTTAAGTACTCATTTTGAACTTACTGTTTTTTAATCCTTATGATAACCCTGTACTATTATCTCACTTTAAAACGTTGAAAACTGAACTTATTCGTGACCACACTTCAAGTCACATTAAATTGGATCTTCTGTTTCTTACAGACAAAACATGACAGATAATTTATCCACCCATTATACTAATGACTAATAATCCTTAGTGAATCCTTGACTCACTCCTCAGTTTAATCTAAGGCCCAGCACCACCTCATCCACACACTGTGACTAGAAGCCAATACAGACTGGGCAGCAAACCGAGCTCTGTAGTCATGGAACAGAGAGAACATGGCTGGTTTATCCAAGATGTGAGCATACTCTAACAGGGTTTACCAACTCTAATAACAGCATCAACAAAGTATAGAACAGCCTCTTTCCCTTGCTTGGAATTTTGGACACATTATTATTGTAATCTTGACCACATTGTATTTTATTTGTGTGCAGGATTACAGAGACACCAGAATGGCAGGAAGCAAAGTAGGCAAACCCATGAACCTTCCACCGAAGGGCCCCGTGAGGTCCAGCTTGTTCTGTGCATTCATTTTCAATAGGGATAAGGTGAGGAGGTAGAAAATCCCTGGAGCCTCAAGGCACCTCAGCACTGATCACTTCATCCTATAAAAGTCTGGAGCTTCCAAAGACCCTCACATATCAGCACCGGATAGAGCACTTCATTTTTTGCAGCAGTCAAAAGTTCTTGGCTTAAAACTAGAGCCATTTGATAAACACCTATTTGGCACTGATGAGTACTCACATTGGCGGGGATGCGTGTCAAAGGCTTTATGTGGTTTCTCATTTATTACTACAAAGAAGCTTATAATTTTGTTATCATTAACTTAATTTTAATAATAATAGACCCAAAGATCCAAGAGATTTAGTCACCTGCTTGAGGTCACAAAACTAGTAGACAAATTTGGGATTCTAGCCCAGATATGTTTAGCTCTAAAGCCCTTGCTCTTTGCACTATCCTGAGCCTGAATTGAATACCAGTCCCACCACTTACTAGCTGTGTCTTAGGATAGCTCATTTATACCACGGAGCCTCGGTATCTTCATCTTTAAAAGCAAATAATAATAGAGCTGCGGTGATGATGAAAGACAAATAGGTAATACATAAATAATACTACTACCAACAACATAGGTTTGGCAGATAAATAGTTGATTTGCATGAAAACACCTGGTAAGCAATATAAATATGAATATGAATTTAAAAAGAATAACAGCTTCTGTGGAAAAGATATTCTAAAAAGATAAATTGATTCTTTTATTCAAAGAGTCCTGTTAAACCAGAAACGCATTGAAAAGAAGATTATTTTGATACCTTAGACTCCAGAGATTATCAAAAGGCTTTCACATAGTACAACTTCCCAGCACCCAGTCAGAGACTACATTCTAAAGAAAGCAAAGGCCAGGTTGTGTGTGTGTGTGTGTGTGTGTGTGTGTGTGTGTGTGTGTGTGTGTGTGTTTCTGTTCAGGTTTCCATTCCTGCGCCTCTTTGTGCATGTCGGTGCTGGAACGAGCTGCACTGTTCCGATTTTACCTGTGGATGTGGTCATCTAGAGAGCTCCAGATGTTCTGTAGGAGTTGCTGAGCACCCAATTTGAATGCCCCCCCCCCAAAGGGGGCGGGGGAGCTTAAAGCAACTATTCCAACACAATGTGTTTCCAAAATTTGGGAGTGTATATAATAATTTTCAAGAAAGAAAAATAAGAACTGCCTTTTCATCTTTCAGAAGATTGGTTGTTTCTGGCTATTTTTTTAAATTCCTTCCTGAAAATGCACACATGCCCTTTAGAATAGGACTCTGTTCTGGAAATAACAACGCGTTGATGTTCTGACAGCACCACTCTAGTGTTATTGCTGGAGGGCTGAGAGCCAACTTGGCTCCTGATCACGGACTCCGATGGCGGCACCTCCTCTTGATGGCTCTTTGTTTTCGTATTTAAATAAATCTTAGAGGCACAGTCAGTATAATTAAATCTTCAGAGGCACTAAGAATCAATGTGACTTTAGAAAATTTTCCATAAAAAAAAAATCTCAGAAGTTATAGAGTTCAACTTGGTCATTTTACAAATAAAGAAACTTTAGTAGAGACTTGTGTGGGGGTACTTGAAGAGCTAGAATTTTTTTCTAAAACTACATAAAATACTTGTATCCATTAAAAAACAAACAACAACAACAAAAACCTAAACAGGCTGTGTCATGTGTTAAATTAGTGAGTTCTAACCCCTTTAGAGGGATAGAAAGAATTGGCAATATGGAGTAGAGGGCAGTGGTTAGAAGCCCACAGACCTAAATTCAAATATCATTTAGCCACTTAACAAGTGACAAGTAATTGAATTTTTCTATACCTTGGTATTTGTTTCTATAAAACTGAGATAATATACAGTACTATTTGGCGTTCCTGCAATTTCAAGTTCCAAATATACCATTAAAATGGACATAAGTTTTTTTTAAAAGGCAACTATTGGTTCATATAATGAAACCATTGGAAAAAATGGAAAGAATAGAGATAGTGCCAACTTCAAGGAAGACAGAATAGGATTCAAACACCTTTGGGTCTCTCTGCCTCTGGGGTACCTCTGTTCTTCTCAGTCAGATAAATTCTCTCAGTCAAGCTCCTCCAAATAGGATCTTAGTGGGATGTGGTCATGGACCATGATTTACTGCCTTGTGACTAGAAGAAAGAATGTGTTTTCTTAAGCACTAACTATAAAAAATCCTGTGTAAGGACTCATCTAATTGGCTTATCTTTGGTCACATGATAATATCTGGCCAGCAAGTTGAGAGCTGTATGCAAAGTCCCTATTAAAACATCCAGTGTTTGGTTGAAGAAAAGGTATTTCTTAGAAGGAAAGGAAGCTATTCTGGACAGACAAAACTATACATGTCCAGTATAAATACATGCCTACCTCAGGAATGTAAAGAAGGAAATAAACTTAAAATGCTGGACAAATAGTAGGTGCACAAAGATGGAGCTGCCCTATTCTATTGTAAATCTTCTTGAAGTAATTAAAAAAATTTAATATGTTTTTTTATTGGTTTCAGAGAGAGGAAGGGAGAGGGAGAGAGAGATAGGAACATCAATGGTGAGAGAGAATCATTGACTGACATACCTTCCACTGGGGATCGAGCCCCAAACCTGGGCATGTGCCCTCATTGGGAATGGAACCATGATCTCCTGGTTCATAGGTCAATGCTCAACCACTGAGCAACACCAGTCAGGCTTCTTGAAGTAATTTTAAGTGTCTTCCAGGCAAGTGTGGGGAGCACTGAATTCATGAGTAATAAAGAAAATTGTGAATGTTTTCAAACTAATCTCTACAGGGGACAAAGAAGACACTAACTTAGAATGCGAGGGCTTGGGACCCTCAAGATTACAATAGCTTGTGCCCCAAATCCCAGTATCTATGATTTTACATGAAAATTATCTTTAGTGGCTTTAATAAACTTATCGTTCCTCTTTTGCTCTTTTAGTTTCACTGTGTCCAAGTTTAAAAATCTATGAAATCCTATTTTTGAGGGTGGTCTTCCCATCCACCCTTGGCACTGTGTCTAAATCCACACAGTGAAACATTCGTGTGAGATGACTCTGAGCCGATGGAATGCTACTGCTATCCCTATCATAAGCCCAAATCTTACCAATCTAAACTGCAATTACATAATTATTTTAACATACTACATTTTCACTTATTTAGGAGAATCTGAAATCAAGGTTCTCAAACTATTTCCTCAGAATATTTTGGAGATATTAAAAAATATAGAAAGATGATTACTTTTTACATGGCCCTTGACTTATGGAAAGAGTACTCAACCTCCAGTCAAAACATTCATATTCAAGTCTCATTTTCTCATTCAACAAATTTGGGGGGGGGGCACTTACACTTAAATATACTCTTGGATTTATAGTCTAGTGACAAAAATAGGGATCATAAAGGATTAAGCAAATATAGGATATATTAACAGTAATTGACTAAGGAGAAATAAGATGAGTTAAGGGAAAAGAAGATATAGGAAGGTTGGGGAAAGGATCACCTTTGCGTAGAATCAGAAATAACTGAGGGAGCAAATCATGTAAAAATGTGGTAGAAGAATATTCCAGACAGGACCAGTATGTGCAAGTACCCTAAGGTACAAATGAACTTGGGCAGCATGGCAGGAGTTAGACCATGTAGATCTTATAGGTGCTGGAAGAAACTGTGAATTTAATTAGAATGAGAAAGGAATCCCTCTGGATGGTTTTACATTTAAAAGGATTACTTTGGCTGCTGAGTAGAGAACTGACTGCAAAAGGAGAAAGAGAGGAAGCAGGGAGCCTATTAGAAAGGTGTTTCAGAAATCTAGGCTGGTGATAATGATGGCTTTGCCTAGGTTGGTAGAGGTAGAGGAGGTAATAAATACTAGGATGCCAGGTACATTTGGGAGGTAGAGTCAACGGGACATTGATTGATTACATGCTGGACCTGAAGAAAGAGAGGCTTCAAAGATGACATGTAGGTGTTTATCTATGGCACCTAGATGAATTTAGCCTAACTTCCTGAGAAGGGGCATAATGGCAATTGAGCAGTGTTTTCCAGAGTTTTCCTTTAGGAATTTAAGATTGAGAATGCCTATCTAGAGAGGGTTAAGAAGACTCTTAGATATGCAAGCTATGAGCTTAGGGAGAGAACTAAGTTGAAGGTATAATTGTGGGTATTTGCAGTTTGCAGATAATATTGAAAAGTGATATCTGGTTGAGATTATCTAGGTAGAGTGTAGACAAAGAAAACATGAGAAACAAGAACTAAGCAGGGACTCTTCAAAGTCTGGAGGAGAAAGAACCAGTGAGGTGGTTGGAAAAACCAGTGGAATATACTGTATCTGAAGCCAAGTAAAGAAGACTGCTTCAAGGAGGAAAGAGTGAATAGTTAAGATGGAGGTTTCTAATTACCTTCATAAAAGCAATTTTAGTGGAGTTTTGGGACAAACACCAGATATATGTTGACTGAGGACAGAATATCATATGAGCAAGTAGAGATAATGAGCATAGACAACTCTTGGGCTTTGCTATTATGGAGAAGACACATGGGGCTGTTTCTGGTAGAGAATGTGAGGTCTAGAGAGGGAATAGTGAGGGTGGTGATATTGTAGAATGCATGCAAGGTTAAGATAATGGTCCAATAGAGATTGAAGGTTAGGATAATAAACATGAGTAAATTAGAAAACACTATATAAGTTTCAGGTGTTTAATAATCTGATCTAAATAAACATTAACAGTCTAACCTTTTGTTACCCACATCTCACAAAACATTGCATCATGCCCCTATTATAAATATTTATGATGGCATCATAAACACTCTCCTGACTACTTCTTGTTTGTGTTCAATTCATAAGAGTTGCTTTGTTAGTCACAATAATAGCTACTGAGTTTGAAAAAGGATGAAATTGTTCATGTACCAATGAACTCATCCTGGTAAGTTCCTGTCACTCAGTCCTACTGGATCTGAAGCCAGATAAAAGCACAAATGCCACTTTTTAATCTACTCTAAGAAGAACATAGCAAGGGCTTAGCTGCAGCAGGCAAATTAGGTTTTGTGAGATTTACACATTAGTTACATTAGTATTATCTATCTATATATCTATATATATATATATAAAAAGCCAGCGACCGTAACGCTGTAACGACTGGCCACTATGACACCCACTGTGGCCAGTGAACCCAGCCTGATTGGG
Organism: Myotis lucifugus; assembly: GCF_000147115.1. NCBI lineage: Eukaryota > Metazoa > Chordata > Mammalia > Chiroptera > Vespertilionidae > Myotis > Myotis lucifugus. The sequence continues at coordinate 4,722,140 of NW_005871111.1, read as the reverse complement.
GGGGTGAGACCAGCTGGCCAACCCCCTCACGGCCCCTTGCCCAGGCCGGCCCCGCCCCCAACAGGGACCCTCACCCCGATCAGGGGCATGGCCGGCCTGTAAACCACCTGTGGCCTCTTGCCCAGGCCAATCTCGTCCCCAACAGGGACCCCCACTTCGATCGGGGGTGTGGACAGCCTGCAAACTGCCTGTGGCTCCTCGCCCAGGCGAGCCCCGCCCCCAGTGGGGACCCCCCACCCTGATTGTGGCCCCTATCAGGGCAAGCCAGCCGGCCCCCACCCATGCACCAGGCCTCTATCCTGTATAATAAAAGGGTAATAGGCAAATTGACCCTAACAGCTGAAAGACCAGAATAACCACCGGACCAGTAACTATGAGGTGCACTGACAACCTTCTCGGTCCCTTTCCCCGGAGGCAAGCTCTGATTGCCTGATGGCCACCTGTGGTGGGGTGTGGGCAGCAAATGGGCGGGAACAGCCGACCTCTTGGTCCCTTCCCCTGACCATCAGGCACTGATCACCCGATGGCAAACGGGGAACTGGGGGTGGGTGGTGGTGGGTGGTGAAACTGGCTGCAGGCAGCTGGGGAAGATGGCCCTGATTGCAGGCCAGGCCTAGGGACCATACCTGTGCATGAATTTTGTGCGCCGGGTCTCTAGTTAATAAATAAATAAATAAATAAATAAATAAATAAATAAATAAATCTTATCAGCCTGTCTCTTAATTCATCTTCATTCTGTCCCATTTTTGCATTTTCTACTGATTCCACGATGTGCAAAGGCAAGGACATGGAATAGTATAATATATTTCATGAATGCCAGTGGCTTTCTAGAAGTATAAAGTACAAGAAATTGGGTTGGGCAGGAAATAAATCTGGAGAAGTAGGCAATAAATCTCATACTAATTTGAATGATAAATGTCATTAATGATTTTAAGCAGGAAATAACATGGTTTGACATGAGTTTTGGAAAGATTACTCTTTTGAAGGTGGATTAGAAGAGGGTGAGTAAGAAGTAAGGAAATCAAGAGCCTAATTTAGCCATTCATTCATTGCTTTAAGTACCTATAGATATCAGGAATTATTTTAGGTTCTGGGGATACTACCAATAGAAGACACAATTCTGCCCTAGTGGTAATAACTCTATTACATATATGTTATAACATAAATATATAAATAAAATATAATGTGTATAACATAAATATACAATAAATAATAGAAGTAATAACTCTCAGACAGGTAACTACAATATATGATTAACTCCTGGCTGTGTTATGGAAAATTAACCAATCTGTGAATCAACTCTGCTGAAAACTAATTTTAAAAATGCATTTGTCAAAAAATGAAACTTAGAATGAAAAAGAGAGTATTTATTTGGAGGCGTACATTTGCGGAGCTGAAAAGTCATGAGTTAATGAACATCTGGGACAGCCAAGATAATGCAGTGAGGGAGCAGAAATGTATAGATAAGCAGAAGACATGAGAAAAAAGAAGAGACATATAGGGCAGAAGGAACAAGAGGAAAATAGAGCAACTCTATCAAGAAAGCAGACAGTATAAGAAAGAGAGACCTTATTCAGCTAATGAGAGAGAAACGGATCATAATGGTTTCCAGTGCTGATTTCAGCTCCAACCTAGATGCATCCTGAAAACTCCAGCCCTATTACTTGAGAAAACTTGTGTAGGTTTGTATCCCTTGCAGTCACAAGAGATTTGGGGGGAAAAAACACACTTTGTTGCTTGTCTTTACTAGCTTATTCTTTGAGCAAAGGCAAAGAGTGGTAGATGGAAGAGATAGACATAAGAAGAGGTTTGTGTTCTCAGTTCAAGTGAAACAAAGGAGTTTTTAAAGCATTTTTTTCTTTCATAAATGAAGCATGTGTAGCACCTTTACACTCAACAAATGCTTCCAGAAGAACTCCTGCCAGCTGACTGTGCTTCAGATCATGTATTGTAGGACAAAAGAAAAGAGCATGTTTAATTCACAAAGTTCTTTATCCATGAATGAAATAAAAAGTGGACAAGAACAAATAGCAGGATCAAGGATGGCCCCATGCACAAAAGTAGTTCCTCTCCTGTCCCTTTTCACCTCCATCCCCCCCCCCCTCCCGCCCCCTCGGTCCTTCAGTTCCCTTTCATCAAGCTTGTCCCCAAATGTGCTCAGGGCTCATTCTATCAAAGAATCACCTAGTCATTCCAGGAACACTTACAGAGCATCCCTCTGCATGTTTGGTCCTGTGCTTGATGTTGGGGTCACAGGGATGGAAAGCACATTTTTCCCCTTAGGAGTTCAGTCTAGTGGAGAACTCAGGAAAATAATAAACAGCTAAACAATAGAGTATGGACATTTTATGTTGTAATAACAGGCACCGGTGCTATGGGGACCCAGAGCAGAAGCCCCTAACTCCTCGGGGTAGTAGGAATTTTCCAGGGAGGGCAATTGAGCTGAGTCTTAACGGAGGAGGAGACAATACAGGGGTAAAGAAGGAAGGGAAAGACATTTGGAAGAGATATCGACATATGTATGTAGTAAGCCCTCCCAGGTACATTTGGAAATAGGATAATTCTGAACCCAAATGAATGGATTCCCAATGGTGGTATGTCAGGCATTACTGCATCTTAGCAACAGAGATATTTTTAGATCAGTTGACTGCTCTGATGCTCCTCAATCATACCACACACACCAATCCTTTACAGGTTTTATGAGGACAGAGCTTCCCAGCCCACGAGAAGCCAGATGTCTGCTCTGGCTAATGTCTGTATGGAAAAGTATTAAGGTAAGGAGATGCGGAGGGGAAAGTGACTATATTTCCATTGCAGAAATTAATTCAGTTCAACAAGTACTTACGGACACCTACAGTTTACTAATTTGCCTTCCCCATTGGACTGTGAACTCTCAGAGGACTAAAGATGTCTCTAATTAATCATTATATTCCCCAGGAGTGAGCACAGGAACTGGCACAGAGTAAGTATACAGATTGGCATAAGAATGAAAGCTCTATACCCTCTGGGGAAGATAGAAATTAAAAACAAAACAAAAAAGCAGGCGGTTCTTGACTCCCTCGGGCCACAGGGAAGGTTGCTATGAATACATTTCAGAATAATGCAAAACAGAGCAAGGTGACTGTGCTGCCAGGCAATCTGTTGGGGGTTCCAAGAGATGATATCTGAGCAGGAAAGCAGCCAAGATTTGGAAAGGCGAATGGCATTTGTATAGGGCCTAAAGAAGAGGAGAAATTTGACTGCCAAGATAGAGAAGGAGAGAGACTAAAACAGGAATGGAGGAACCAGCAAAGGCACCAAAAGGCAGGGAAGTGCATGATTGGCAGTCTGGTGTGGGGTATGAGCAGGAATGGAAAGATACAAAGTGGGAGAGAGAGGCAGGTGCTATGTGACAATTGTGATTCATTTTATGTATTAACTTGACTAGGCTATGCTAGTCAATTATTATTTAATTAAAAACTAATCTATATGTCCCTGGGAAGAAGTTATGTAAATGTGGTTAAAGTCAACAGTTGATTTTAAGTAAAGCAGATTATCCTCAACCATGTGGATGAGCCTTATCCACTCAGTTGAAAGCCTGAAAAGTAAAAACATGTTTCTCAGAAAAGTTGAACTTCTTCAAGACTGCAGCACTGACACTTGTCTGACTTTCCAGCCTCTATTTCAGACACAAGACTGCAGCATCAACTCTAGCTTGAGTTTCTAGCCTGCCAGTCTGCCTACAGACTGGCTAGCCTCACAATTACATTTCTTTTTTTCTTTCTTTCTATCTACCTATCATCCATCTATCTATCTATCTATCTATCTATCTATCTATCTATCTATCTTCTATTATCTATTATCTATCAATCAATTGATAGATATAGGCATACACACATACACACACACACACACACACATATATCCATACATATCCATATATATCCAGATATATCCAGATATATCCAGATATATCCAGATATAAAAATATCTGTATCTCCTATTGGTTCTGTTTTCTGCAGAACCCCAACTGATACAGATCTCAAATGTCAATGTTAAAAAGCACAGACCTTGCTTGGGAGGTGGTGATGTATTTCTGCTACAGGCAATGCTGTTACTCCACCTGCTCACGTTTGTCTTGTGACAGAGGAAGAATATAAGAAACACTAAATGGGCCTTGGTAGGGTAACTCGGTTAGAGCATCGTCCTGATATACCAAAGTTGTAGGTTTGATTTTCAGTCAGGGCACATACAAAAAGCAGCCAATGAATGCATAAATAAGTGGAACAACAAATCTCTCTCTCAAATCAATAAAAAACCCCAGAAACACTAAATATTTTCTCACTTGGGGACCCCACAGTGCTCCCGGATTTTCCATATTCTAAGGCATTTAAGTAAATAGCAGTGGGAGTTGCTTCCAGATACAGAAAACAAAACATGTCATTGAAAAGCTTCTCAAATGGATTTCCCTACCCTACTATCAAGCTGTGTTATTATTATGATCACCAGCATCCCCAAACACAGCTCTGTTACACCAACATCTTCAAGTGTAATTATGTTTTAAAACACAACAAAATTGTTTTTATATTTTCAAAAAGGGATGCCATCCAAATAGATTTTATCATTTCTATTTTTTACAGCTATTTTGAGGCTTTTATGGTGTCTTTTTACTGAAGGATTCAAAATGTGCTACTCACACATAATATTAATTTGTCATTCAGCTGAGATAGTCTCAATGAGCATTTATCAACATTGCATGAGTTGCTGTGAGAAGCACAGAGAAGTATAATGACATCTCAGTTATCTAAAATCCCGCGGTAAAACTTATTCTGGTTAGCTTGGATTACCTAATAATTCAACAAATATTTATTTAGTGTCTACAATGTGACAGGTAGTTTACTAGATTTGGGAAAAAGAGATAAATCAAACATGGTTCCTGCCATCAAAGGATTTATAGTGTATGTGAGAAACAGATTAACAAAAGTACCCAGATTTGTTAGATGTTCTTCACTAATATTTTATTTAAAAAAAAATAGAAAATCTTTATTGTGAAGGTGACACTTCAGGTGAGTGTTAAACCACGAGTATGTGTTTCTCAGTTATACAAGACTGAGGCAGGGAGGGAGCAGGGATGAATAAAGGTGTAGTTCATTCTGGGGAGTAGAAGCTTCATGAACAAAGTCAGGAAAGAGGTGCTTTCTTTCTGGGAAACTGAATATAATGGTTAATTGAGATTGTGTAATAGATTTATCATAGCGCTTGGAGGAGAAAAACTATTATTACCATTAGTTCCGTATACACAATGCTTACAGAAGTAGTGACAGTAGATGAGTGAAGCTGCAGAAGTTAAGCAAGTTCCAGTTTAGGGAGAATCATAAGGGAAGCTAAGGTGATTGCATTTTAACATGTAGGCAATGGAGATTCACTTCAGCTCCAGCCACCCTGGCTTTCTGTTTTGAACACAACATTCCATTACATCTTATTGTTTTCTCTGCCTATAAATTCCTTGGCCCATAAAGCACCCACCAAAGAAAAGTCTAGGGCCAGATAGCTTTACATATAAATTCTACCAAACATTTAAGTTAATACAAATATTTATCAAAACCTTCCAAAAAAGCAAAAGAAGCAGAAACACTTTCCAACTTATTCTATAAATGTGGTACTACGCTGACGATCAGTGATTCCTTCTCATCATTGATGTTTCTCTCTCTCTCTCCCTCTCCCTTCCTCTCTGAAATCAATAAAAATATTAAAAAAAAGAAAAGTCTAGGGCCAGAGAGCTTTACATATAAATTCTACCAAACATTTAATGAGTTAATACAAATATTTATTAAAACCTTCCAAAAAAGCAAAAGAAGAAGAAACACTTTCCAACTTATTCTATAAATTTGGTACTACGCTGATTTCAAAACCAAACAAAGGTATCACCAGAAAAGAAAAATATAGGCCAATATCCCTTATGAATGTACATACAAAAATCCTTCCCCAAATACTAGAAAACTGAACTCAAAACATCTAAAAAGCATTAAAAACATGACCAAGTGGAATTTCACTCAGGAATTCAAGGTTAGTTTAACATACAATATTAGATATATATTGGCATTAATATACAATATTCATACAATGAATGCTAGAATCCACATGATCATCTCAATAGAAACAATGAAAGCATATGACAAATTCCAACATCCTTTCATGATACAAGTAATCAACATTCTAGAAATAAAAGGAAATTTCCTTAAACTACAAGAAACCCACAGCTACCATCATATCCTATATAATAAAGAGGTAATATGCAAATTGACCATCACTCCAACACACAAGATGGCCACCTCCATGTGGCCACAAGATGGCCAGCAGGGGAGGGCAGTTGTGGGCGACCAGGCCTGCAAGGAAGAGCAGTTGGTGGCAATCAGGCCTGCAAGGGAGGTAAGTTAGGGGTGACTGGGCCGGCAGAGGAGGGCAGTTGGGGGTGACCAGGCCTGCAGGGGAGGATAGTTGGGGGGAACCCAGGCCTGTAGGGGAGGGCAGTTGTGGGGGACCAGGCCAGCAGGGGAGGGCAGTTGGGGGTGATCAGGCCTGCAGGGGAGGGCAGTTGGGGGAGATCAGGCCTGCAGGGGAGGGCAGTTGAGGGGGACCAGGCCTGCAGGGGAGGGCAGTTAGGGGCAATCGAACCAGCAGGGGAGCAGTTAGGCATTGATCAGGCTGGCAGGGGAGTGGTTAGGGGGTGATCAGGCTGGCAGGCAGAAGCGGTTAGGGGCAATCAGGCAGGCAGGCAAGTGAGCGGTTGGGAGCCAGAAGTCCTGGATTTTGAGAGGGCAGTTGGACATCCCTTCAGGAGTTGCAGATTGGAGAGGGTGCAGGTTGGGCTGAAGGACACACACCCCCTGCACAAATTTCATGCACCAGGCCTCTAGTTTAATAATAAAAGACTAAATGCTTTGACCCAAGATCAGGAACAAGAGAAGGATGTCTGGTCTTAGCACTTCTGTTCAACATTGTACTGGGGATTCTAGTTAGTACAATTAGGCAAGAAAAACAAGTAAAAGTCACTGTGATTGAAAAGGAAGAAATACAACTATTTCTATTTGGTGATGACATGATCTTGTAAATAGAAAATTTTAAAGAATCCATCAGAAAACTATTAAAGCTAATAAATAAGTTCAGCAAGGTTACAAGATCAAGAAACAAAAATGAATGTATTTCTATAGACTAGCAATGAACAATTTGAACATGAATTAATAAATTAAGAAAAGTATTTAATTCATAATAGCATCAAAACAAAATATTTAGGAATAAATTTTACCAAGTGCTGTGTTCTGTTTGTATCCTCCCAAAATCCATATTTTGAAATCCTAACCCCCAAAAGTATTATTAGCAGGTGGACTCTTTGAGAGGTACTTCAGTCATGAGGATGGAGCTAGTGACTTAATGGAATTAGTGCCTTATAAGAGAGGAATGAAATTAGTGCCTTATAAAAGAGGCTCCTGAGAGACTATTAGCTTCTTCCACTATGTGAGGACACAGTGAGAAGGTTCGTGCTATATACCATCACTAGAAGGCACCTATGTTGGCACCTTGATCTTGGACTTCCCTGCCTCCAAAACTGTGAGCAATAAATTTCTGTTGTTTGTAATCTACCCAGTTGGTAGTATTTTATTATAGCAGCCTGAACAGACTAAGACATCAAGGAAACATAAGACTTGCATACTGAAAACTATAAAACATTGCCGAAAAAATTAAGGAATTAAACTAATAGAGAGACATTCATGCTTTTTGATTGGAAGACAATACTATTAAGAAGACAGTACTCCCTAAAGTTATATACAGATTCAGTGCAATCCCTAACAAAATCCCAATAGCTTTTTTTTTACAAAGATAGAAAAGCTGATCCTAAACTTCATATAGGATTACAAGGGATTCCGAATAGCCAAAAACAACCTTTAAAAAGAGAAACAAATTTGGAAGTTTCACACTTCCTGATTTTAAAACTTAACTTATAATCAAAACAGTGTGGTACTAGCATAAGTATAGACATATAGATCAATGCAATAGAACTGAGAATCCAGAAACAAATTCATTCAATTGATTTTCTACAAGGATACCAAGACAATTCAGTGGGGGAAATAATAGACTTTTCAATGAATGATGCTGAGAAAACTGGATATCCACATGCAAAAGAATGAAGTTGTACTCCTTCCTCACACTGTATTCAAAAGTTTATTCAAAATGTGTAATTGACATAATTCTAAAAGGCAGAACTTTAAATTTTTAGAAGAGAACACAGGAATAAATCTGCATGACCTTGGGTTAGGCAATGGTTTTTTAGATATGACACCAAAACCACAAGTGATAAAAAAATTAGAAATTTGTCTACATTAAAATTAATGTGCTACAAATAATACCATCATGAAAGTGAAAAGACTAGTCACAGAATGGGGAAAAAAATTGTAAATCATATAACTGATAACTGGGAATACCTATGCTCAGACTAGATAAAGAACTCAATTTAAGAAGAATTCATTTAAAGAGATGGATGTTTTGCAAAAAATACATATACAAGGGACATTAAGCACATGAAAAGATACTCATCATTATTAATAAAACAAGATGAACATCAAAACACAATTGCATACTACTTACATCCTCTAGGATAGTTAAAATAATAAAGAGATGATTACAAGTGTTGGTGAGGATGTGGAGATATTGGAAACTTCGTTCTTTTTTTTTTTAGGGCAAAGGTGGAGATTTATTGAAGAACAAGTGCAGACTCCCACGTGGGGAGGGGGAAAGGTTCCCTTCATTCATTTTTGATGGAATTGTGAAATGGTACAGCTATTTTGGAAAAGTTTAACAAATCTTCAAAAGGTTAAACAGAGAGTTACCATATGATCTAGCAATTCTACTCCTAGTTATATACAAAAACTTGTATATGAATGTTCATAACTATTATTATTCATGATAGCAAAAAAGTATAAACAACCCAAATATCCATCAACAATAAGTAAATAAACAAAATGTGGCATATCCATGTAATTAAATGTTATTCAATAATAAATAGGAATGCCGTACAGATAAATGCCACAACATGAATGATTCTGAAAACCTTATGCTAAGTAAAAGATTCCAGTCACAAATGACCACATATTGTATAATATATCAGAAATGTCCAGAAGAGGCAAATCCATAGAGGCAGATTAAATTAGTGGTTGTCTAGGGTTGAGGAGGTTGAGGTTGGAGAGTAAATGCTAACAGAGAGTAAATGCTAATATAAGGTTTCTTTTTAGGGGGATGAAAAATTTTACAACTAGATGTTGTTGATGATTGCAGAATTTTGTGATGAGTGAAGTTTATACTTTCTAAGGATGCATTTATGGTATGTGAATTATAGATGTTAAAAACAAACAACAAACATATGCTGAGCTATAGGAAGTCAGATATGGAACCTATTATGGGAGAAAGAATTGCCATAGAAAGTGTCAGGAAAGAGAGAATTTAAGTATCTCTGAAGAATAGATAGAATATGGACATGAGGAAGCAGATCATGGAAAATTCCATGGGGAATCTGGCACACATTTTCACATTTGTGTGAGTATATTCCTTTAATGATACAGATAAGATAGCCATCCCAAAGAGAAGAGAAAGCATGTTTATTCTCATTCCTATTGTCTTTTTGAAAGACTTGGTAGGGCTACATTGGTACAATGCAAATAATTACAGCCTCAAATGATAGCGTAATATGAAATCATTAGAAACCTGTCAGGGCAGAGCTCCTACTACAAGTCAGGCTTTCTCATTCTAGTTTCTCTTCCTGAGTGAATTAAAACATTTCCACATGGAACTCCCAGAAACAGAACAAAGTAGCTAAGAAATGCCCCCTTAGAAGCACTCTATTACTGCCATCTATAATTTGCTCATTCCATCTTGAAGTCTGACTAAACCCAAGTTGACAAGAAGATTTACCGGATTTAGATAATAGCTTTTACTCTAACCAGGCACTTGAACCAGAAAAGACAATGCAATGTGTGTGAAATGTTTTTCCTTTTCTTTGAAATTGTGTGGTTACAGAGAGGAAGGTGTGAATATGGGCATGTGGAAGTATCTGGTGTCTTGGATGGTGTATAGTTGATGCACCAGTGACTATGGGTTCAAGTTCCCTCTTCCCAGTTCAGCCATGAGCTAACAATGTCACTTTAAAAATATATATGTTTTTACTGATTTGAGTGAGAGAGAAAGGGAGAGGGAGAGGGAGAGAGAGAGAAACATTGATCAGCTGCCTCCTGCATGCCCCCTACAAGATCAAGCCTGCAACCCAGGCATGTGCCCTGACAGAATCGAACCAGCAACCTCTTGGTACATGGGATAAGACTCAACCAACTGAGCCACAGAAGCCAGGGCCTAACAATAGTTCCTTGAGCAAGTCAACAGTCAACCTAGTTCCATCCTCTGCAAAATGACAATATTTTCCAACTTATAGTGCTGTTAGGAGTGCCAAATATGATAGTCATTAATTTAACAAATATTTACTGAGGATTTACTATGAACTATGACAATGGGGGCATAAAAAATTAAAGATGATCTTTGACTTGAAGAAGCTCACAGTCTAGTGTGAGAGCACTCTCTAAAGTATAATACACTGATCAAATAGAAATGTTCTTTTTGTTTTCCTTCCACATAAATTGTTCCTTTGCACACAAATTGGCTCACTTGTGGTTCACAAGCTGTCCTCTTTTGAGGCTGCTGGCTGGTTCATTAGAGGAACCATACACAAACCCTGGAGAGCTCAGACTCACAAATCAAAACAAATAGAATTTTCAGACCCTGGAATTGCATAGAGCTACTCACCATAGAAGTCGTCTTTGTGTTTACCCATCATTTTTAGTGTGTCATGGGTACAAGAACATACAGGATTTTAAACATGGTGAGATTTTCTAGAGCATGAATTTTCCTCTATTGTAAGCAATTTAAAAACACGATTTCTAACTTAGACATATGTTAGAATAGGAGAAAAATTTACATGAAATTTTAATATATAGCCTGAGTCTTTAGGGAGAGCAAGCAGATTCCCAATGTGGATAATGCTTAGGTGGGCATATTTGTAGTATCTTAGCTCAGAGCTATGAGGTTTGACTGTGTGGATTGTTTATTGCCCAATGGCAAGGCCACCATTCACAGACACTCTAAATTGAATAGCACAGGCAGGGCTACCTCTGCTCAGTTGCTCATCTAGGGGAAAAAAAGACTAAGACTGTAAAAATCATGCTGCCTAGGTTATGGCCTTCTCCTCAGCCTTGTTCATGATTAGTGGTTTTAATATATTCTTGTTATTATGCTGTGAGTAAAAAAAAAAGAGATAAGAATACTAACAGCAGGTGTTAGAAGTTATTCCGGAAATGGGGGGAGAGGAGTGAATTGGCTGACTTGTCAAAACTTTTCTATCTTTGCTGACTTTTGAGAAACAAAACAAATATTGAAGTCATATAGCAGTCACAGTTTTCAACACACATCTAAATAATAGCAGGGATCATTACTAAATGTCAGAGACTTGATGCTATCACTCCGAGGAAATAATTAGGAGAAACACAATATTTAGTGTCTGTCCCAAAAAGCACACAATCCACTGTGGGAAGTAAAGCAGCAATGAAACTGCCAGAAAGGCATCTTTTTCATTTTATCTTGTCCCAGACTTCTTAAAGGGTGAGCAACGATAAGGCATAAAAGCTTTTGTGGAAATCACTTACCATTATCTGAAGACCACAGGATTATTACTTAAATCAAGGGCTTAGAAATGACGTCCAAAAGTCCCTGGGACTCAAGGCCTCAAAACACACTGCATGCATCATACAAAGAATAATGACAAGGTGGCCTTCTCCCATGAATGGCCCCCAAGGTTTGACTTTTCTAGTATATAAGACCTAACATCACCTCAGGGTCTGGTTATATACCTGAGTGCTCTTACCCACCTATTTGGAGCAAGGTCCAAATATTAGAACAGAGAAATAGGAGTCTTGTCCATTTATGCAACATGCTTACTAGCCGTGCTTAAGTTATTCTATCTATAAGATTCTCTTGGACTCTAATACCATCAAAGTTACTTGGCTTCCTACTAATTAATCTTTCATACACCTTCTGCAGTTCTTTAGATGCCTGCCCTGGAGACTGCTATCTGACTGTTTCCTTTTGCATACACAAGCTCGAGGGCAAGCAACATGCCACTCCTCACCTGACACGGTGTCTGTACATAGTAGATGGGCAATAATATCTGCCGAATGTCTAGAAAGGAATGCATTCATGCTCAAATTAAATGTTTATTTTAGGAGCTAGCAGTCAAGTTTGTGGATTGCTTCTCCACCAGAGCATCATCAAGGCATAAACATTTTCTATCTCACACACCAGTTCATTCTACTACCTTAAGAAATTGGATGATTGACAGGGTGCTGTAGTTTTGAGAAGTAGAGATGGGAGCCTCTGAATGTCTATCGAAGCACAGTAGCCATGCCTAACTGCCCACTGGTGGCATTTATATGTCTCTCAAGATGTTCTGTCTTCACCTATTTAATTCATTTTCCTTTAGAAAGACACTAATTTTGTGTTCCTTTAACTCAACTTCCCTGGTGATACAGCACCAAGGCCCCTTTTCCTCTGTGGCACAAACGCTAATGTATGAGCAGCCCATTTATCTCTAAATTGTTGGTGCAGCAGGAAAGAGCATAATTTATTCTCTGTTAGAATTCAAAAACTTTTTGAAATCACATTTTTCATAGCTGCTTATTTATGATTAACTTTGAATCCTTATTTTCATTAGGTCATGTACTTGCTGAGGGACCACATGTACTTTTGCATATCCCTGGAACCCAGCACAATGCCCGATACATAGCAGGTGCATGATAAATCTTTATTTGGTTGATGAATGGATGTTCTAAAAATTCACAATAGTGTAATAAAGAAAAAAAAGAAAATAAAAATACCTTGAACTGTTTACCAAGGACTAATTTAGGAAAATTGGGAAAGTTTCCTTTTCTCCATCTTCACAATTCTTAGAGTTTGTAATTTCTAGTCGGAATCACTTTTGCTTTTTTTGTCAACTATTTTTGCTTTTTCTCACAAGTGATCCATATCAATCAGGATCGATTTAGGCTGCATTAGGAGAAACCTGATCATAGTGGTTTAAACAAATACGTTTATTTTTTCCCCACACACACAAACAAAGTAGTCTGGGGTATGCAGGCTGGAGCTATTGCTTGAAAACCAGGTCTCTTCTTCCTGCTCTAGTAACTTCAGTGCAAGACTTTGGCCATGCTGGTTACAAGATGGCTGCCCACCACTGTGAGCTGAGTAGAAAGAAGGGTATGGGGCAATATGAAAAAAACACACAAAACAAAACAGATGTTAGCTGTGTCTGTGCCCTTTTAAAGATTCTTCCAGAATGCTCTCTGAACACCTTCTGCTTTATCTCAATGGCCCAAACTGCATTACATAGTTATCCCTGATTATAAGAAGCACTTTGCCTCCACATTAGAATTAGAGCGCTATTCATAAAATGAAAGGGGGAGGGGGGACAGATACAAGTTGGACACCATGCAGTGTCTGCTATGCCACCACCCATCCTAGAAGCACCCTTGCTGGCACAGTCTTCTGACAGCATTGTCCTGCTTCAACTCACCAATCCTGTTAGTATCATCTTCCTACCTCACTCCTTGGTACTATGATCATGTTCAGGTTGTTGCCCTGGATTCCAGATCTAAAGCCTGATCTTGACCTACTAGTCCCACTTTCCCCTTCTTTGCCTGTCGATATCCTCCCTATTTGTCAAGGCTCCACTCAAATGCTATCCACTCATTGAAGCTTCCCTACTTCTGATAAAAATTAATCTGCATTTTGGTAGAAATGGCCTAGGCCAGTGGTCGGCAAACTCATTAGTCAACAGAGCCAAATATCAACAGTACAACGATTGAAATTTCTTTTGAGAGCCAAATTTTTTTAAACTTAAACTATATAGGTAGGTACATTGTTATTAACTTAATTAGGGTACTCCTCAGGCTTAGGAAGAGCCACACTCACTGGGCCAAAGAGCCGCATGTGGCTCGCGAGCCGCAGTTTGCCAACCACGGGCCTAAGCTATATAGGATATACTTAGTTGTGGATGGACTTCTTTTCTTCATTAGAAGACAAATCCTTGAAGATAAGGGCTATGTCTTATCTCTTATTGTAGCTCAGTGTCTGGCAGAAAAGGTAGGTTCTCAATTAGTATCTTTTGTATTAATGTGATGCTCTTCTTGGTTCTTCAAGTATTTTTTGCGCTTCTTATTCTAATCCACTACCTGGCTCTTGTGTTGAGGTTCTCACTCTACACCCACAGCCTTTTATAAATGCCTGCTAAGACTTGGATGCAAGGCATGGATGTGAGATGAAACTGTTCTCTCTGCCTAAGTTTATTCTCCATCTCACCCACCATTTCCCTGATGCTGGGAGTTTTCTTTAGAGATCTTTCTTGGTGGTTGATGTGAGTGTTGAAGGCAACACCCAAATATTCTTTTCTTCTACCCTTTTCTGAACTGAAGACTATATATGCACAAAAATTACCAGATGTGGACAGATGTAAACAAAAGAGTAAAACACAGAGTTTCCAATATCACTAAATCAGAACATGCCCCTAGCACTTCAAATAGAATATAAAGCTTGGCTATGATGTAAATGCTGTGTGTATAGCTAACTTCAGCTTGATTATATTTTTTATTCATCGGTGGATTTTTCCAAACACACACACACACACACACACACACACAACACACACACCTAGTTCAGAAATTGTTTCCTTCTAACAGTAGGGTTATTTTTAAAGCAGGTGTTCTTGTAAATGTACTTATTTTCTAATGTTGGTTCCTGTTTTGTTTTGTTTTCTTTTTTTAAATAATACAACACTGTCAGTGTGCTTGGCATACTGCCTACAATCAAGTTCAAGTTCCTTCTATGGTTTTCTTTATTAGAAACTATTTGCATACTGACGTTTTGGCAAAGCGTTGTAGCTTTTCTAATTTTTGAGAGAGCCAAGTGAAGCAACATGCAAACTGGCAGACGTGACTTCAAATCTTTTAGCACCGCCATATACTGACTTTCATAAGGTGCAGAGAATGTTCTTCTACCTTGTTAAGTTTGCTTGAGCAACAATTGACCTGAAGGAAAGTCCATGCACAACACCCTGGATTGACCAGGACAATATTGCCCTAAAGGCCACAGCTCTAAGATGTCCTGCCTCTTCTAGGCCCAAAGAGGATTATATATTTTGCTGTGACTGCTCCCAGAGGCAGGAAGATGATCCCCACTCCCTACGCATAAGGCCCAGAGCAGGAAAACAATTGCTGTAATGGAAGTTATAACCCAGGGCAAATCATAGAGGCATTCTGAAATGGCTCCTCACACTCTCTTCTTATTTTTTCTAACTTATTTTCCTTTCCCTTACATCCCATCTTCCACTAAAATGAAGAACTCATCCAATTTGAAAAGAGACTGAAAATATCAGACACCTGAATAAACAAATGACTTCTAAACATTTGTTCACTAAAATAAAGTCATCTCCAGAAATCCATGCTTAATCCCTTCTGCCCCAGTTCAGAGTAGGTTTCTATCCTATGTATTCCCAAAGCTCTCTACATGCGCTGCTGGCTACTGGAATAACATTGACCACGATATACTGTTCCAAGTTTATCTCAACAAGAATGGTGAGAGCACTTGAGACCAGGGTCCTGTATCCTAATAACCTCAGTATTCTCAGTGCGCAGGTCACTGCAGGGGACACTGTAGGAATTCAACAAATGTTTACAAAATAAATGAAGAGCAAAATTCCTAAGCTATAGCTTATACATATAAATGCATATTTATCTGCAAACATATAGATCCACATGGATATTTAGCTTTGATTAGATTGATATATGTGACAACCCAAAACTAGTAAAATTCTGCACCTGCCAAAGAACAGCATATGTGAAAACACTGTATTCAGACAGAGACCTAAAATGTCAATATAATGTTTTGAAATATATCTCAAAAGCCTCAAAAGAGAGACCTAATATGTAAGTGGGTGGCAGAAGTAGGGAAACCAACTGCCACAAAGCTAATTTTTGAGAGAGCAAAATATATGTGAAATCGTATTCCAAGTAGTAGAGCAACATCAGTCTACAATCCGTCTACTCCTTCCAAAGCAATGTGTCCTGCCTATAGGAGAGTCCTGAGTTAAATAATACCCTCTTGCACGCAAATATATGGACAGTCCCTGAAAGTCATGAGAACTTTAAAAGATGAGAACTTTAAAAGATGGATATTTTTAAAGCTGGACAAGATAAACATAAGGATTCCTATAAACAGTAGGAAAACATGACTGGTTTCTGTATTTCTGCAGTATAAAACAAGGCCGTTTTTATTTCTCATTTGTGTGTGTGTGTGTGTAGCACAAATCGAGACATTTAACACATTTTGCAATTTTTTTCTTATATGATAAAAGAATCTTCAGCTCTTTTGACACTTAAATTATATTTTGTGCTGCTTATGTAATGATGTGTCATGCTTTGCATTTAATTTGTGGTTGTAGAAGTTGCATTGAGTCCTTTGTTTCCTGGTTCTCTATTTTTAAATCTGAGAGGCTTTGCTGACCTTATTCCAGTACTTGGCCCCTTCTGAGGCAATTTCAGGTGGCGGGCCTTTTTGGGTCTGCAAGGTTAGCACTGCATAGGGGGTGAAGGCCAGTTGGGGTAAATTACATGTTAACAAACTGCTTTCCATATTTTGCATAATTTTTATCTGGGTGAGTTTAAAATAAGCATCAAGAATAGCCCTCATGAGCAAAAAAAGTATCCAGTGTCAAGATACTTACCAGTCCATCCACTCTATATAGTTATCTGTATAGCTGTTATTTTTCTAGGCAGAGGCTATGTTTTATTTGCTTTGAGTCTGCTTCAGTCACTAGGACAGTGTCTTATGTCAAGTGTAGTAGGGTCAATGCTGTCATGATTATCACAGTAGCCATGAATATGAGTACCTAATACGGGTTGAGAATTGTCCTTTGCCAAGTATATATACAATGAGATGCGTGATGAGAATTTTTTTCACCTCATTGTGTCTACCTCTAACTAGAGCTGAAGAGACAGCAGCTATCTGGCCCTGAAGCATATGTGTTTTCTAATAGAAAGAATCACTTCAATAACTATTCTGAGGAATGCCCCATTGTCCCAGGAGGGAGCATGTAGTAGGCAGAAGTATCTCCAAAGATGTCAACACCTGATCCTCCAGAATCTGTGACTCTGTCACATTAAATGGCAAAAGGGACTTTGTAGATATAAGTAAGATTAGAGACCTGAAACTAGGAAGATGATCTTGGGTTATCTTGGTGGACCCAGTCGAATCACACACAAAAAAGAAAATGCTCCACTGAAGGCAGAAGAGGAATGGGGAAGAGATATGAAGTGTGTAGAGGAGGAATTTTAGTTGGTTTGAGGATGGAAAGAAAATATGAAAAGGAATTTGGGCAGCCTTAAGTAGCTGAGAGGGGCTCCTTGCTGGCTTTAAGAAACCAACAGACAGAAAAAAAGAACCCCCACAAAAACAAGGACCACAGTCCCATAGCCACTAGGAACTGAATTCACCAAGAATCTGCCTGAACTTCGAAGCAGTTCTGTCTCCAGAGTCTCCAGAAAGGAAGGCAGCCATTCTGACACATTGAGTTTAGCTTGTCAAACTTTAAGCATCAGTCCTCCAGTTGAGTCACCCTCTACTCGAACTCCTGATTTATAAAACTTGGAGATAATAAGTAGGTGTTGTTATAAATCACTTAATTTGTAGTAACTTGTTACATCAACAATAGAAAACTAATACAGAGGTTATACCCAGACCCGTTGGGTATCAATACAAGTTATCCCTCTCAGTGCAACTTTAATATATTAGGAAGAATTCCAGTACATTTTTAATGGGGGAGGGGATGTCAAGGAGCTTCCTTAGAAGGAAAAAGGATCAAGACCCTCACCACTTACCTTTTTGCAGGTAAATGTTATTATAACCTATCACAATGGGCTAGGAAGGTTCTAACTTAGGTGTGTTGGTAATAAAGGTCCCCAAAAAGGAATTCATATGAGAGAAGGGAGTTTAGCCTGGTGATCTGGGTTTAATATCAGAGTTTCAGGGTTTACATAAATTCACATAAATGACAAGTCTACTTGGGCTGACTATTCTTCTGTGATCAAGTAAATTCAAGAAACACTTGTCAGCCTAAGTATTAGTAAAATGTGTGCCAGTACTGTTGGTACAAAGAGGTGAATAAGGTGTGGTCTCTGACCCAAGAATCTTGACTGCTCCAGCACAGAACATAATATTGAGCAAAGGCTCCATAAATAATTGTTAGATGAATGGATACATAAATGGATGAATGTGAATTTTCTGCACTGTCTAAAACATAGTTCTTGATTTATTAATTTTTTTCATAAAAAGGTAGTATGGCTATGATTTTGAGAGAAGCTCAGACAGTTGCTGCCTATTCTCAAGCTCTGTCTAGTCTCATGTCTCAGATTTATGAGTCAAACCCTTCCAGTTCTACCTGTCAGACAACCGAGTCCACACTGAGCTCTCCTTCTTAGATTTCTAGTTGCCTGGACTAGTCATTTTGCAAGTTATCATGCCCTCTATTATTACGTTTCTTGTAATGTTACATCATCCTGCTATTGATTGCCTTGTTTGTTAAAGCCAACCCCACTTTCCTTTTGCTTTTTTAAAAGAAGATAAGCTCCTTACGAGCAGGAACTATGTATATTGTAAAGGGTAAAACTGTGGGTGCTGGAGCTAGACTAGTTTAGCTTTTTCCCTTAATATCTGTGTGACCCTTAATGGACCTTACTGGACTTTTGTTTCTTTATCTGTAATATAAAAAAAATAAGAATTCTCCATTCTCATGGACTTGTGAGGATGATATTAATTTACTAGAGGCCCAGTGCATGAAATTGGTGTGTGGGTACAGTCCTTAGGCCTGGCCTGAGATCAGGGCCATCTTCCCCAGCTGCCAGCAGCTGGCCCCGCCCCCTGGTGCCACCCACCCCTGGTTCCCCATTCGCCATCGGGTGATGGGAGCCTGCCAGCCAGGAGAAAGGACCAAGAGGTGGTCAGTGTGCCTCATAGTGACTGGTCAAGCAGTTGTTCTGGTCATTCTGTTGTTAGGGTCAATTTGCATATTACCCTTTTATTCTATAGGATATGTATAAAGTACTTAGAATAGTTCCTCATACATAGTAAGAGCTCACAAAATACTAGCTACATATTTTTAAAATATCATTAAATTCTATTAAGTATAATGCAGTTTGCTATAAAAAAAATTCTTATTTCTTCACAATCCTTACCTTATTTTGAATGCTATAACCAGAAGTGTGTTTGGCTCTGTGCCCTGTTATAGCCCCTTTAAGGGGTCTGGGCATCACACCACATGATGGGCCTCAAATCAAGCTGCAAAAAACAATGCTGTTTGGGTCTTTGCATAGATTCCTACCTATTCACTCTTTTGACCATTTGCTCTCTTGTCTCACCTCCCCGGCTTGCTAAATTTAGTTCCACACTTGCTTTTGAAAGCCCTTCATTTTGATGACCTTTAAGAGTTTCTCTCCTCTGGCTCATAGGTCTCAGCTTCCTGCTCTGGCACTGTCTCCTGATGCTTCATTGATTGCACTCACACCAGCAGCTTCAGGTAAAAGAAAGTCACTGCCACTAGCTCTGTCTCCAGGGAAACTTTACCAATAAGGCCTGTCCCTTTCTGTCCCTTGTCAGGGCAGGAAATATGGATGTTTGGACAAATTTGGATGTTTACATTTATCCTTCACTTAAAATTTCCAGTACCAACAGGGATAGGTTTTAGGGGTCATAACAGTATCCCTTGTCATCTACAAGAGAAGAGAATACATTAAGCAGGGCAATCTTGTTCTAACCAGTTCTCAACCACCCAACACTATGCAAAACATTTATTCATACTGCTACTTCTTCTTCCTCTGCTACTCCCCTTCCTCTTTCTCCTTCTTGTTATATTTACTTTTACAATGAAATCTCTCCTCCTCAGACCCATTTATTTTCTTGTCTAATAAGGTCAAAATGCCTTAAAGCATTAAATCCCATCTATTTACCTCAGTCATTATGCTAGTGAGCTGCTTTAAAATTTAAATCGAAACTATTATTAGAGCATTGCCTTTTCATTTTATTTGTCATAGACATGAATATAAAGTATAAGCATAAACTATGACACCACCTTTTCTGGAGTAGTCTAGAATTTATACACAAAATTAGCACCTTTTTTTCTGGTTAAAATATCTTTACTTAATAAATATTTTATTACAAGGCAACAGTTATCAAAAAAAGTTGTATGATTCTTTTGACTGTGTCACCAAATGTAGATGCTACAAAATTGTAGGCCTTTTTGTTTCCTTCTATTCTGGAACAGAATATAAACACACCCAGTTAAAATTAGAAGCTCCATCAAATGACTCTTCCCTAATTAGAGATATTCCAAAGCATCATTCAGCTACATGTTTGATTTCCCAGCAAAGCACCTACCACAGTGACTAGAAGATATGAGATACTCAGGGAATAATTGTTAAAGTTATAAACAGTTAAAGTTTAGCTATAAAAAGGAAAGGTGATAAGAGATATGGAAATTTAGAACTATTTTTAAATGTTTCTCTTTTTACACCTTGTTCTTTGAATAGTAAAGATGAAACATAAAAATCTCTTCAGATTCTCAAGTGCCAATAGTCTAACAATCTGCAGACTCCTGATGCAGTCCAGACTCTGACATTAGCCTCCTGGGTGACCTCAGACAAGTCACTGAACTGTTCTGAATCACTGCTTCCACATCTCTCTGCTAAGTATAATAATACCACTCCACTCAACGTGGTCTTTATAATTTCTAAGTGAGTAGATCAGAATGAGTAACTCGGATCCTGATTCATCACATTCAGCAGAATAGCCTTACTCCCTACTTCAGTGAGAAAACTAAACCCAGCAGATGTCATCTTCAACTTTCAGCCACCAGAACAAAAACACCCAATTGCATGTTTATATAACTCCCTCTTTTCAGAGGATGAGATAGCCCTCCTCCTCATCAGCCCTAACCTCTTAGCGATGCTCTGATATCCCTTTTTCCTACTCCCCATGAGGTCATGAAAATACCCACTTCTAACCAACTTTAACCATCTGCCATCAGCTATGGTTATGGGGAAAATGATAACAAATCTCTCTCTCTCCTATATCTTCAAATCATCCCACACTCTTGCTTGCTTTTCCCTCAGCCTATGAACATGCTTAATTTTCCCCCATTTTAAAACCTCTACCTTGATCCTGCATCGCTTCTATCTAACAGCTAGTATCTCCTCTTCCATTCGAACTTCTCAAAAACCTTCATCATTCCCCCTTCTTTAACCGGAATTGCTTGCTGAGATAACAATTAATCTCCTAATTGCTGAATCTGACATTTTCTTATGTTAGTCCTTATATCTTTTCACAGCATCTGACATGTTGATTAAGCCCTCATTCTTGCAATTCCCTACTCTATAATTTCTGTGACTCAATCTCCTGGTTCTCCTTCTCTCTCAGTGACCACTTTCTTCTGTCTTTCTCCTTCTCTGCCTCTGCTCTCCTTCTGAATGATGGTTCTCCCCAGCAATCTGTCCCATTCCACTTATCTTCCCTTGTGAGCCTTCTTGCTGCTAAAGGTGGTGGCGGTGATGGTGGGGTGTCATCATTTCACTTGCAACTTCTAATCAAATGATTCACACATCTCTGAAATAGGATCTAAAATGGGGATAATTCTACCTTGGTTTTGCTTGAGGCCTGAGGCAACATATCATCTAGTCCCCAGAATACAGTGCTTTAGCACCTGAGCAGAACTTGAAGTGGAAAGCATATCTTAGATGAGAGCTGTACTAATGTATCTTCACAAAGTGGAGCTGCAGAGGTGAGGGTGGGGAGGAGTTGTAAGTAATCAGCCAAAGGAGACATACTGTTGACATGGAGGGAGCTATAGTAAGCATAGCTTAGTACATAATCACTCAATGAGCCCATAAAAGTGCCCACAAGAGAAAGAACCACTGAAACATCTGGAACAATCAGAGCAGCTCAATACCAGATTACATTGGTACCAGTAAAGACAGACCTTTCCTGACCCTTGCTTTCCTCCCTCATCCTGCTGTTGTATGCTCAAAGTGTGAATGGGCAGATGTTTTAACTTAAAATGCCAATTTGA
Source organism: Myotis lucifugus (assembly GCF_000147115.1). Classification (NCBI taxonomy): domain Eukaryota; kingdom Metazoa; phylum Chordata; class Mammalia; order Chiroptera; family Vespertilionidae; genus Myotis; species Myotis lucifugus. The sequence goes on along the minus strand of NW_005871111.1, from coordinate 4,699,903 downwards.
AATTTCAACTACTACAGGACACCAAATATTTCAATTATTAAAACAAAACTATTCTGGGGGAAATGGTAACAAATCTCTATAATTGTGATCTTTCAAATTGCATTTCTTAAGTATAATAGCAATTATGTTACTGGCCCAGATCTTCTCTGAGCTTCATGTTCTTCATAATCCTAACATCCAATCATGTATCTTCATCTGGAAGCATCAGCTTGTATATGTTCCAAACTAAACTCATCCTCACCCAAACTTGTTCCTATCTCTATCTTTTTTTTCTCAATTATTGGCCATAAACACCTTTGATTCCCATATTTACATCAATATCACAAATAGCCAAATCAACTACTAAGCATTGTTCTGTTCTTTACACTCTATTCTTAATGCCATTGTGCAAACTTAGGATTTCATCATTGCTCCCTGGACTACTGCACTAACTTGTCTCTCCGACTGTGGTCTATATGTCAAATTTACTACTGACACAGTGAAAGCCTTCCCCGGGGGCTCTCTATTTAAAATAAAAATCTGAGAGTGTAAAACCCTTCAATGATTTCTCACCACTCAAAGAATGAAGTGTGAACCCTTTATCAGAGTAATTTGGCCTTTTAACTACCTCTCCATTTTCATCTCTAGCTACATGTGGCTTCATATATCATGGTCCAGCTATATTGAGATGTCTGGATCTTTTGCATCAACCAAAACACACAAACACCTCGGTGTTTGCTGCTTCACTGTCTTTGATCATTCTGTTATGAGCACCTTGAAGTGTCTTTCTTACTTATCCTTCTCATACTACCAAACTTTATTCATCCTATAGGACTCAATTCAGATGTCAAGTTGTCCAGGAGGTCAATTCTACCATGACCTTCCTATATACAGACTATGTAGTTACCCCTCGTAGGCATGATATAACATAGTTCTGTCTCTATGGAAATAAGCAGACAGTACCTTTGTGTGTATTTACCTGTCTACATGACTAGATTATATTGCTGGAGAGAAGTGATTATATATAGCTCCAAAGCAAAGTGTTTGGCACATGGCATACCCATAAACATTTTTGGAGAAAAGAAAGGGATTGTAAATACCGTTCATAATATTATTTATTACCTTTGACCCTCAGAACACAATCATGAAATAGATATTTTTATTTCTATTTTACCAATAGGGAAACTGAGCCTTAGCAAGCTGCCAACAGCCACCAAGTGAAGTAAATGTAGCAAGGGATATGTATCTGTGTCTCCTAGGTCCAAGATCCTTGCTTAGCCCACTGAACCACACTGGCACTCTTTGAATAGTGACTCTAAGTGTCTGTGTCAAATAAGGTATTTGATAATGTTAACTGTAGTTTCCTCTGGCCCTGAGACACCAAAAAGAGAAGAATCAAGCAACAGTAAAAAGAAGGGCCCGAGATGTTTAAGTATGGAGAGAAGAGGTAAAGGTCCATGATACTCTTGACAGCTATAGGTTTTATGTACCATTTCTATCTTAGTGCATCTTATTATTAAATGGAGACATTTTTAAACTACCGCATAATCACATTGGCTTATTCAAAGCAACACCACAGTGCCAACGCTGTAACTCTCTGCAGAAGACACAATTGTTTCTCAGGCTGATTCAGAGTATGTTTTTCCTAGGAAGCCAGCATGGTTCTGGCACAATAAGAAAACTGTTCTTTTGGTTTCAACATATTCATCTGGATCTGGATCTCATCTTAGAAAAAATTTCCACTCTTTAATGGCAGCCTTAGGAGTTTTTCTTTCCAGTTTTTGTCTACATCATGTTTGAGATAGCAACCTACGCTTTTCTCTCGCTGCCTTTTCCCTGTTCGCTTACCTCCCATTGAAGTAAGAGGTAGGTTCTGAGCTCATTGCCTCAAGGGAGGAATGAGGAAAGGTAGAAAGATTTTAGTACGTTAGATAGTGGGAACATAGAAAGAGGGCTGAAACCCAGCTACCAACTCTCCTTTCTCCCTGAGGCTATGTTCCTGAGAGTAGAGAGGCCCTGGGGCCTCCTCCCCACTAGTATCATCAGGAGGATGGCAAGGTCCAGGAGAGAGACAGTTTGTTGGGTCTTGTAGGCAGATAGGGTCAAGCATGGGAAGGAAGCACTAGAAGGCTGCCAGACTTAGATAAGCTATAAGGACAGGGAAGGCAAACTTCTGTTCATGATCAAGTCAGCCTGTAGGCCCAATGACCAAAGACAAGGTTGCCCTATGGTCATACTTGGCACTAAGACCCATGAGTTGTGACTCACCCATGAAAGTAAGAATCCCGGGAAGACCTAATTTTGAGTTTTCTGTCCTATAAAGTAGAACAGGATTCAGAGACAGAAATTAAGACTTTTAGTGAACATAGAGTCAGTGATATTTTTTGTATTTCCAAGTTTGTAAATTGAGTTTCACAAATAAGTAATAATAATAACAACAATAATAATAATATACAGAGAATTTTCTTCAGATACCTGACTGATAGTGGTATCCAAAGCTGCCTCTATAGTATGAGAGGTTGGCAGGATCGCCTGGGCCTTATAATTTTGTGGGTGGTTAGATTGTGGGATAAATGTGACTAGCACTGCAGGGGAACAGAGGCAACCTCCCCACTTCTGTAGCTGAGTCTTTATCATCAGGCCCCCTCCTGGTCCTCCCATGTTCTTCCTATTCACTTTAAAGAAAACCACAAAACTGCAATGTGGGAAGAGATTGCTGGACCTCTTTACCCTTGAGGCATACTCTCTGAGCAAGTAGCCCTGGTTGTATGAATTCTTGCCTCCAGCTCCCTCCTCAGAGGAATAGATTTCCCAAACGTAATATTTTCCACCACATGCCACTGCTTGCCTCTGAGCTGTATCTGAATCTCTCTAGTCCTAAAAAGTCCATTTAGCAAGTTGGATGACTGTGGTCTTCTCTGGTGCTTTTTTTTTTTTTTTTAATAATCGCTAAAGCAAAGAAGAAGGGCCATAAATGTAAATGCAGACACTGAATAAATGTCTGTCAGCCCAGGCTGCTATCTGAGGTTGCCCTATGTGATCTGGAGACAACAAAATCAGTCTGCCTGAGGTATAGGGTTTCAAAGCAATGAGAAAATGAGAGGGAGAAATAAGAAAGAAACAGTCTGAACTCATAGCCTCATGAAGCTAGAAGGCCCAGGAAACTGTTCTTCTTCTCTTTAAGAAAGGTCAGAGTTACTTTCTAACACCAACGGAAAGTAAGATCAGAGAAAACTACCATATTTACATCACTATTCACCCAGTCCTGTGCTCCGCGTTTGTCCCTATCACAAAATACGGAGCCACAACCCTGTGTCAGGCACTGCACTAGTCATCTAATCCTAAAAACAGCCCAGCAAACTTGGTCTTATTCCTTTTTACAAATAGGGAAAATGGGATTCAGAGGATAACTTCAGTTTGAAAGAACCAGAGCTGGGATTTGACCTGAGATCTTTCTAATCTCCCCACTTGACTGCCCTGCTTCCTTGCCATCTCTCCTTCAGCACACACACTACCTAATGCTTGAGTGATTGCTGACTATGCCCACATCTTTCAGGACCTTTCCAAGTCAGACTGATCTTATAGAAATACAAATAAGATCACGTCACTCCACTGCTTAAGACGCTAATGAATTCTCATCACACTTAGAATAAAATCCAAATTGTTTTTCACAGCCCACATATGATCTCACCCTTGCCTAACTCTAGACCTTGACCTACACTCTGCCCATCACTCACTTTGATCCAGCCACCCTGCCTTTCTTGTTTTTCAAAATTTCCTTAATACGGTTCTACATTGGCCTTTTGCTTGAAGATTCTTCTCACAAATCCTGAAATGAACATCTCCCTGTTCAGAAGTCAGCTCACAGCAATGTTGTTTACCTATTTGTTCATTACCTATTTGTTGACTGTCTGTATACCCCTGGCATAAAGTGTTATGTTATGTGAGAGGCACTATATCTCTCCTTCATTACTCTATCGCCATTGCTCAGAACAGTGTCTGGCACACAGTATGAGCTCAATAAATAGTTGTTGACTGAATTTGTTATTACTAAAAAATTCAAAGTGTTAAATCATGATCATTTTACTGGTTATTAATATATAGTTGGCATTCACAAACTATTGAGGGTCTAATTTTTCCATTTGCATAGGCGACATATATTTTAATATAAATGTTAATTTTCTCACATAGCCACAGCTATTCTAGATTCAGAATCTGGTTTCTATGTTGCTAATAAGTGTCTCTTTAAAAACATGATTTCCCATAAATATCTATGCTGCTTATAGTTCCTCATTTTGATAGTCAGTTTTTAGTTATATATTGAAAATGATAAAGTTAAGTACGTATATGCTAGGTAGAACTGGGTTATTAACAAGGTTCCAGTAAAATAAGTGGTGCAAGTGTCTGCTTGCAATTGGCAACACTGATGCCAAGTTTCATCTGTTCACTAGATCTTGCCCTTTTCGGCTAATAGTGACATTTAGACATATCCATCTTGCTTTCAGAATCAGCTCTACACAACCCTTTTGACCAATTCTGGGAGTGTCAGACAGCCAGTCTGGGACTGAGAAATTAAACTGACCTGGCAGGAGCTTATTTCCAGCCTTGAACCCCATTTCTAATAGCTGGGCCTTTATTTATGACATGACATTTGAGAGGCCATCCTGACTCTACCGCGTATTAGCTGTGTAGGCTTGGGTGAAATAATAATAAAAAATCCCCCTAACCACAGATTCCTTATTTGTAAAGGGATCTCCAGGAAGCAGACCCTGACTCTTTAAGATTTGTGGACAGGGAGCTTGTTTCCCAAAAGCGCTTTTGGGAAAATCATATCTATGAGGGATGAAGGAGACGGGACTGGACAGAGGAAATGAACTGTGATGCTGCTTCAACTGAGGCCTCAGCTGAATCTGCGGATGCTCTGAAGCCAGCATGGCCTGTCACTGATGTTCTTGATTGAGGCTAAGGCTACCTTTACAATCCACATAAATCTGTCACTGGGTGCAGGCTGCTCCCAGAAGGGACTGTGACCCTGGGCAAGGTGGCCGTCTTTGGTTGAGAGCAATTCCTGATAGGGATCAGACAAAGAGCCTTCAACTGCCTACCTCTAGGGGCATCTGGAGGAGTGAGTGGATCTGTCTGAAAGGGGTCTGGGTGGTTTCCCTCAGTATCCAGTACATGGGCTTAATTATTTTTTTTGGTCAAATTTCACGTGACATCAAATGATATCATGTGTATTGAAAGCATCTAGCCTAATCCCTGGCACTTAGACGGCACTCAATAAAAACTTGCCACATGAATGAATGAAAGAAAAATAAATGTTTACCAATGTCACATCCTGTTGTCAGTATTTGCTATTTCCTATCTGCCATGTGTCTCTCTCTTGCATGAAGTGACTCTATAGACTACACCTTTTAGAGAAGCTCTACTGGGAATACTATGAGGGGCCTGTCTCTATTTCACAAATTGATCCATTTTCCCATCAGATTTGGTGACCAGCTACACTTCAAGGTCATGTAAAGGATCATACTAAGTGGACTGAGTTACACAGCTACATGTTGGATTTTTGAAAACAAAATTTTGGGGATTTGTAGTACTAGTGTTAGGCTGACTGGACTGTAATATTTCACAGAATTTTTTAAAAAATAAGTTCTATTGTTTTTAGCTCTAAGGCTAGCCTAGAAAGGTAATATTTTCTAATTATTTCATATTAGATGGCCCATACACAAAACATGCAGTAGAAACAAGGCGACTGTAATACTTCTCAATCAAGGGAAAGTCATGTGGCTACTGCTTTTACAAAGTAAGAAGTCATATTCTTCTTTATAGGCTAGTTCCAATATTTTAAATAAACACTTCCAATAAATACACTTTTATGTTAATTAACACACTTATGAGATCGACACTTCTTGCCTCAACCACAGAGAGGTTTAAGTGAACTGCCTAGTTGCAGAATTTGTAAGAGACAGAGTTATGGCTTCTAATTTAGACTATTATGCCATTTCCACCCCCTATAATACCACAGTAATTTTGTTTTCAATTTTAAAATTTTGTCTTCGTAGCATAGGGAATATAGTCAATAATATCAGAATGAGTATGTGTGGGGTCAGGATGGGTGCTTTAAGCAGCAAGGGAACCACTCTGTAAAATACATGGTTTTCTGACCATTTTGCTGTACAGCATAATATTGAATGCCATCTGTAATTAAAAAATAAGATATAAAATACATTTATCTTTGTACTGTCCAATTAGTTAACCCTTTCATTCCACCATCAACCATTTTTGTACCCCTTATTATATTTCAGGTCCAGGACACAAGATAGACAACACAGGGTCCCTAAAAACAGGTGCCCACATGGGTAAGACCCACTACTGCAATGAGAGATGCAGCAGAACAAAGCCTAAGACCTTTGTGAGCTGAGTCTACTTCTTCCAGTTTCCTACTTGTTAGTCAATCACCACATATGTAAAGCTAGGCTATTTATATGGTTTTCGAGTCTCTTAAGATAAAGCAGTCACTTCCAATTTCAAATGCATGCGGATAAAGTGTGAAGTTCATTTTCAGCCCCCAGCGTGACAAATAAATATCCTGAGAATGGGCTGTCTCTTTTCAAGTGAACATGCTGAATACATGCTATTTAGATTCCAACATAAACGTAACATATGGTCAAAGGATAATCACAAACCCCCAGAATTATACATTTTATGACTCTAATAAGGTGACGACAATGGCTCTGTTGTTAATATTTTTTGAATTCCAGTACCAGCACGATTGCACTAATACAAGGGAACAGAAATAAAATAAAGCTCTCCTGTAGAAAACTCCAATGAGAGCTATCTTATGACACGGTATCTCCCTGGAGAGTGGTTATGGAATTTTCTTGCAGAAAACATTTTATGAGATGAAAATGGAGTGCATTTGTTTCCTTGGAAACAAACCCTTTCACCTTCATTGCACAGAATTTTAAGCAAAGAAAATTTAGAGATTAGGCCCAGAATCTACCTATTTTAAATTAATGGAATTTTCAAATACATGATATTAGAAATAATGTACAATAAAACCCACTTATCTCAGTTGAGGTCAAATGAATAAACCTTTAAGTGACATAGAATGTAGATATCTGGCAAGCTAAACACTAAAATAGAGTTACCTAAGAACTCATACTCAAATAGTTTAGAAAATCCCTCAGTTAAAATTATCAACTGACTAAAATAATCTGTCATAAGGAAAAAGCTAAAACAGATATAAACTGAGTAATAAAAATATTAACTATTAGAAAGTTTTGTAATGAGAAAGTCAATACTCTGCCTCTTGGCCAGCCTCAAGCCAATAACATCTGGGGATAGACAATGTTCTCTTTAGAGAAACAAATCGTGTTTACTAAAGAGGTGCCTCACAACTCTACACTTTTTATTTTTTATTTTTTTCATTATCTTTGTTGTTGAAGGTATTACAGATGTCCCCCCTTTTTTCCTCCATTGACCCCCTCCTCCCTGTGCCCACCTCCTCTCCAGGCCTTCACCACACTATTGTCTGTGTCCAAGGGTTATGCATATATGCATATAAAATTATTTATTTACTCTCTTCCCACCTTCCCCAGACCCTTTTCCCCTCTGACATTCCTCAGTCAGCCCTACACTTTTCACATCCCAGAATCAACCTTCTAGATATGCTTGAGAAGTCACACGCTCCCTTCTTTTGGTATTGTATACTATTTGTAGTGTAAAGATCAAACATAGGTAGAGCACTAGACAGACAGGTTAACATTAATTCTGACATTTCTCAGGCTCCATATTATCATTTCAGTAAATGCAATCCTATCCTCAATAAAGTCCAGACTTTAAATCCTAGAGTTAAAATGTTACAGAAATGCATCCAGTTTTCTCTTTGTTTCTTTATACTCTGTCTTCAAAGTTCAAATCACTTACAAGTGTTCTTAATGTGTAAAAAGAATTATCTTTTTAATTTTTGAAACTTTGAAATAATTATAAACTTATAGAAAAGTTGCCATCAAAGTACAGTTGCTGTGTACCCTTTATCCTTCACCCAGTTTTCCTAAAGTTAATACAGTGCATAATAGTATAATTATCAAAACTAAGAAATTAACATGATACAATGCTATTAACTAAACTGTCATCATTTTTCCTGATTTTCAAGTTTTTCATTTAATATCCTTGTTTCTGTTCCATAATTGGATCCAGTATCTCACATTACATTTACTTTTAGAATTTCTCTATTCATCTCCAACCTGTGACACTCCCTCTTCTCTTTGTCTTTCGGGATCTTGATATATTTGAAGAGCACCAGTCAGTTATTTTGTAGAACTTTCCTCAGAAGTGATGCACCCTTTAAGTGTATCCTATAAGGGTGGCACAAGATTTTGATATATCATACTGCCATTGATATTGAACTTGAACATTGATTGAGGTTGAACCTGCTGGGTTTCTCCAGTATAAGATGACTACTTTTGCCTTTGTAATTAATAAGTAATTTGGGGTAGATACTTTGATATTATGGAAACATCTGTTCTTTCTCAAACCCATCAGTTTTAGCATCCACTGGTAGATCTTGCCTGCAATTACTATTGTTATATTCTAATAGTGAGTTTCTGTTGTCTAATTTTTCTGCATTTATTAAATGGAATTCTTATGTACAGAGGAGTTGTAAGGACAGATTCTGTTTTTGTTGTTCTGGCTTGAAAATAAATGCTCACTTTACTGCATTGCCCTAGGCCAGGGGTGGACAACCTTTTTGTGAGTGCGTGCCAAAACCAGCAAAATCTCTGACTCAAAATTCTTCTGCGTGCCAACCCTAATTTTTTGAGAACATGTTATGCCTACTTGATATCTCTTAAGGTGTATGTATGTGAAGAACCTTGAAGAAATAATAAAATTCATTCGAGCGACAAAAATGCAGTATATAATGATGAAAAATACATTTATTTTTTAATGTATACATGTTATGTAAAATTATTTATTTATCTAAGATGCACCTACGCTGAATTTATCTGAAAAATAAAAAAGTTGATATTAAGAAAAAAATTGTAAATGGAAGATTATAAGAGAAGGTTTCACGTGCCAGCAAAAGTTACTGGCATGCCATGTTTGGCACGTGTGCCAGGGGTTGCCCACCCCGCCCTAGGCCTTTTGAAACATTTATAGGTTTTAGAAGACCAAAATTATTATCTTAACTAGGGGCCTAGTGCACAAATTTGTGCACCTTGAAAGGAACTGTGGGCTATGAGGCTATGGTGGGCACAGGGGTGGGCCTCGGCCCATCCTCCATGCCCCGGCCCAGCCTCTACCACTGTGGCCCCAGGTCCTCTGGTCCTCTGTCTGCCACCAGCCCCGCTCCTGCAGCGCCACTGCTCCCATGCACTGATGGCGCCGAACCCGCTTGTACCCGCTGATGGCGTGGAGCAATTGGGGCCGGCACCAGCAGTGAGTGCGAGTGGGGTCGGTGCCGTCAGCGGGTGCAAGAGGTGACTGCCAGCCCCGATCTCCCTCAGGAACAGGGGTAGGTGAAGAAGCCTTGAGGGGTGATCAGGGCCGGCAGCCACAGCTCGCACCCACTGACAGTGCTGAGCGACTGGGGCCGGCGCTGGGCACCAGCAGTGGGTGCGAGCAGAGGTTCCAGCGCTGGCAGCGGGTGAGTGCAGGGCCAGTGCTGACAGCAGATGTGAGCGCCGGGTGGGACTGCAGTGTGCGGGAGCAAAGAATTTTCAGTAACCACCAGAGGCTCACCCTGATGACAGCGACTGGCACCCCATCTTGGTCTGGCGCCCCCGCTTACCTGCTCCACCATCCTGCCTCAGCGGATGCCTGCCATGTTCTATGCACGACCCCTGGTGGTCATCACACGTCATAGCGACTGGTTGTTTGGTTGTTCCACCGTTTAGTCTATTTGCATATTAAGGTTTTATATATATATATATATATATATATATATATATATATATATATATATATATATAGCAGGGTTGGGATGAAGAAATGACACTATGAGCCAAGAAAGTTAAAGTTAAAAAAAAAAAAAAAGAGGCTCCATAAAGCAAATACTGTATGGAAAGCTTTTATCACCAAAACAATTTATTTGCTTTGCATTGGATATTACCATCAACACAGACATATTACAAAGTTAATAAGTCTTGATTATTCAATTACGTATTTAATGAATCACCAACATTTTGCTAGGTGAGGAACTGACCTTTCTTCATGACCCAAATCAAATATCTCTTCTCAAAATACTTTTCTGACTTGATAATTATTCACTCATTTTTATTGTCTGTTAGCGTGTGCCTCTGGTATTTGCTACATTTTTTTTACATTGTATTTCAATTGTGGACATATTCATTCATTCTCTTTCTCTTTTCTGTCTGTCTTCTCTCTCTCTCTCTCTCTCTCTCTCTCTCTCTCTCTCTCTCTCTTTCTGTCTTTCTCTTACACACACACACACACACACACACACACACACACACACCATTTAGACTCATAGAAGCTCTTTGGAATCAGCCACCTCATCACACCTCATCAATTTACCCTTGGAACTTCATCACTTAACATCATAGTGTTAATACATAGGAGGTTTTAAAGTAATGTTCAATAAATTTTTGACAGATAGATGGATAGATGGATGGATAGACAGATGGATGGGTGAACCAGAGGACCTGCCCTCAAGGAATCCTATATAGTGAGATTTCAATTATATAGGCAAAATATGGGGAGCAATAACAGAAAGAGTTTGGCTCAGACATTAAAAAGTTATGTAGTCACAGCAGAATCATTTTGCTTTTCTGGGTTTCAATTTCCCCATCAAATTTACTGACCAGATAATTTCTACAGTCACTGTCTACAATAATACTTTCCATTATTCTTACATCTACTTGGACACTGCCAAAATATGAGCACTATACACTCTTTTCAAAGCGTCCAATTGAATACCATTTATAAGCAAGTGCATGCTCTAAAGTTAGAAGTTTTATATTTTATCTAAATTGCATCAATGTAAACTTAGATTGTTTTTCATGTTACAGTCAATCGTCTAGCTCTTCAAAACCATCCAAGGGGAATGATTATTTTCCATTTCAAGCTATGGCAAAAGGAAGCACATTAGGTTGGTGCTTTCTCAATTCCCCTGGGACTACATTTATGCATTATGCTGCCCTGCTTCACACCTGCTGATGTTGTTCAGCACATCACCTCTCATGGGACAAATGCATAATTTGATAAATAAAATTCAATGCTTAATGGCATCACACAGACTTCTTTCAGTAGAACAATTTTATTTAAACTTGCTAATGAAAACAATGCCTTGCATTTGTTTTGCCTTTTATATTTCACAGAGCCTTCACATTCATCAACTTGTATAAGGGAAGATTTAAAAAACGATTATGAGCTGAACAGAAGTTATAAATTGTTATTATCGTTATTGTGATATGACAACCTAGTGAGGCAGAGAGGGCAAGAAACATTATCTAACTCTACAAGTCAAGTACCAAAGCCACAGACAGGCTAAGGAATGTCTCACGATCACATGTACAGTGACTTCTGGGTATTTTGAACAGTATTTTATTCTTGGCCTAAAGGCACTCACAAATTAATACATAATATGTAAACATAATTACTTTGTTTTAACTGATAAATTGATGGTTAGAAGAGGGCTAAAATGTTTGTAATGATTATTCAATGGCAATGTTTGTTAAAAGAATCAGAATGATATTAAAGTCTTTCAAAAAAGAAAAAGTAATAGGGGAGGGAAGAAATGAATAGGAGAGAGAGAAGGAGGAAGAAGGGAGGAAGGCAGTCTCCATTCTCAACCTTATCCCATCACTTAAAAACTCAAGTGGAGAAATTGTAATTGAATGATCTGAAAACACTAATGAACATAAATGTTTTTGGATGTGAGGTGCACGAACATACAAAGGTACTTTAAAGGATAACCTTAAAAATGGTGTAAAAAATGTGACATTTGTACACTTTCTTGTCAAAACTGTCAGGATCTCAGTTACTACACCTGTTGAACTCATGGTTATCATAACAGGCTTAGGTCATGCCATTTTCTCATATGAAAATCACTGCACTAACAAAACAGATCAGAAATTCATTGTTCCACCTATTCAAGTAGAATGTGCTTACTAGTGTGTGGAAAAATACTGACCTTTTCAAATGATAAGATATGATAGGCTGGTTGTTCCCAGTAAAGGAAAAGGAAAGACAAATAGATAGAGCTCTTGAAAAATCCCCAATAAACCCAATATCCTCTCACCCTTTACATATAAAACATCATCTATCACAGTCAGGTTCCTCTGTCTTAGTAAGAATAGAAGAAGGCATCTATAATATGACTACATTCTCCCAAAGGTAGTCTAGAGTTTATATTTGGAAAATTAATCTACTTATGAGTCAGCCTCCAAAAATTAATTGTCTTCATTAGATGAATGTAGGTTGTGGATTCTACATGTATTTCATAATAACAAATTTTTCCAATATAAAAACAAATCTCAGGCTTAAAATTAAAGAAGAGACAGTATAATTTATTTCTCTACATATTTTTAGAAGATACCATCTTTAATGAGGATAACGATAGTAGAAATTATAGCTAATGCTTACTGAGTACTTCACATGTGCCAAGCAGTATTCTAAGTGTTTTGCCTGTATTAATGTGTGAATGTTCTTATGAACCCTATGGGATAAATATTATTATTATCATTATTATTATCCCACTTTGCAGATGAGAAAACTGAGGCTTGAAGAGACTAAGTAGCTATCTCAGGGTCCCACAACCAGTCAGTAGTAGCACTAGGTCATAGAACTCCAAAGTCATTGCTGTTGACCGCTATATTATCTTACAAAAGTAGGAGGAAAGCAGGGAGGGAGAAAGGAGAAAGAGATAGAAGGAAGAAGGGGAAAAGAAGAAAGACAGGAGTGGTGGGAAACAGAGAGAGCTGTAAGGGAGAGAGGAGGAGGGGAAGCTGAAAGGCTGAAAAAGTTGCAAGACAGGAAAAAAGTAAAAGAAAACAACTTATTTAACTCAAGTTTCAAAATGACAAATTCCTTTCTCAATGAATAGTTTTGAAACTCAGCTAATAAGTGATTGAGAATACTTTTGTGAAAGAGAAGAATACTGCTAACATGTTCGAGTTAGAAAGTTGTGTGTGTGTGTGTGTGTGTATGTGTGTGTGTGTGAAGTTGTTGCAGAAATAATAATGCTGCATTGCTTTTTTAGAACTGCTGAACAAGAACTGTGTTCGGCCACTTTACCTGAAAAGTGCTACTAATCCTATCCAATAAAGAGGGAATATGCTAATTGACCCTCATGCCATCGCAAAGACAGTGGCGCCCACAGCCAATAAGAAGGGAATATGCTAATTGACTGCCCTGCCCTCAAAGATGGCAGTGCCCACTCTCACAAGATGGCGGCGCCCAGTTCCCTTAGCCCTGCCAGGGCGGCAGGCATGCAGCAAGGCCGGGCCCTCCCCCAGGTGGGCCTGGCCGCTCCGTGTCCCTGCCTCTAGAGACCCCCAGTCCCCTAGAGCCAGCCTGAGGTGCAGGCAAGCCTCATATGGTGGCTTCCCAGCTGCCGAGGCTTGCACTGCTGGCAGTGGCACCAGCAGAGGTGTGATGGGGCATCGTCTTCCCCTGATCGCAGGGTCGCCTCCCACCCCTGAGGGCTCCTGGACTGTGAGAGGGGGCAGGCCGTGCTGAGGGACCCCCCCTCCAGTGCATGAATTTTCATGCACTGGGTGTCTAGTAAGGGAATAAAAAAAGAAGAGAGAGGGAAAGAAATTTTCCATGAAAAGTAACTAGATGCGAAAATAAAGGACCATATTTCTTTTTGAGCAATAAAGGTTAAGGGCACAGCCTTCTTGTCAAATTCTTAGTCATGGCCAAACGTAAATGTTGTTTCTTTAAGATACTCATACCTCACTGCTATCTAACCTCCTTCAGTCTGACATTCATGTTCCAATTAGATGGCCCAAATTAGTTCTCTAGCTTATTTCCCATAACTTCCCCCACCTCAAACTAAACTGTTATTTTTCAAAATTACCCCATGCTTGCCCACCCAAATACTCAGTTTTCTGCATGTGTGACCACACCTTACATTTTTGTAAGTCCCAGCGACAATGCCCCCACCACTATAAAATTTCCCTAAGGGCCATGTGATGGTCCCAATCAGAAGTGCTCTTTCCTTCCTCTGAATTCTTGTCTAACTTTGTCTGTATCTGCCTTTACACTTTTTATTTTCTTCTTATCTTCCATGCATGACTCACTATCTTACTTCCTCAAAATACACTATAACCCTTGAAGCAGCACCACTGCTTGGTCTATCTTTATAGACCTCACTGGAAGTTAAAAGACTGACTACAAGTGGACAAAAATATTTTCAATGAATACTCTTTCTTAAATTTCCATAATATACAGGACACTATTGGGACATACAGTATATATAATCATTACAGAGCATATACATATATAGACATATCACATATAAAAGAACAAACTAAATTCATTATTCCTGGAGAAAATAGTGAGAAAATAAATAGTTCTCCTAATAATGTCTACAGAGGCCCCAAGCCCAAATGGAAATGCCTGGAGACTCTATGGAGGTAGTTTTCACGAGAGAACCCACAACTTGGCCTGATGCAGGTAGAATAGGGAGGAAGGGAGACAGTGGCAAATAGAAAGTACATACCTACCCCTTTAAAAGTGATCACTGCTCATTTCCAATGAGCTGGAAATGGCTCAATGTCATTGAACGGGAGGAAATTGGCCTACTGTGCCACAAATTGAAATTTTGATGTTAAATCTTGCAATTTTTATAGCTCTGCAAATAATCATTATCATTGTTTTTGTGTTTTTTATCTTAACAAAACACTGTGCAGGCAAATAAGACCCATTTGTGTGCTGAATCCAGGCTGTGATCACCAGCGTGGGATACTAGAGCTCATATTTTCAGGCTGGTGTGATGGAAAGATAGGGGGTCAGAGATCTATGATGATTTTCTGATACACAGTGAGTTTTTTCTCTAATTCTTGACATCACTACTGGGTCAGGGAGAGGCAGTAATTAATGTAAATTTACCCATGTAAATTACAGCATAGGGAGTATTAGTCTAATATTTTAATAACTATGTATGCTGTCAGATGGGTACTGGACTTATCGGGATGATCACTTAATAAGTTATAAAAATCATGTTGTACACCCAAAACTGATATAATATTGTATGTCAACTATAATTTTTTAAAAAAGGAAAGAAAAAAAGTTTCCTTAGGAAACTGGAGATGGGTGAGACGACCTCAGCTGTGGCTCCGAGGTGGAGCTTAAACACAGAAATTTATTGTCTCCCAGTTCTTGAGGCTAAAAGTCCAAAATCAAGGTGTCAGCAGGTGGGTTCCTTCACAGGGCTGTGTGGGAGAATCTGTTGCATGCCTCTCTCCTGGCTTTGCTTAGTTTCAGCTGTCCATTGCTCATAGATGGTGTCCTCACTGTGCTTCCACATTGTCTTTCCTCTGTACATCTGTCTCTGCGTACAGATTTCCCCTTTGTAGAAGGACACAGTTATATTGGATTAAGACTCGGACGACCTCATTTTAACTTAATCATCTTCATAAACTCTAATTGCAAATAAGGTATGGTCACAGGTACTGGGGCTTAGGACTTCAACATCTTTTGGGGAACAGAATCCAACCCATCACAGCGATATTGCTCACAATCCAGCACTTCTTGCAGCACTCCCGCTTCTCCTTGGGAATCCCAGCAGGAAGTGTGTGCCAGGAAGGGAGAGCTGAGAATTGTGGCAGTAACATCAGGTAAAGGGCAGGGTCTGGGAACACAGCAGCTTTTCTACTCTGGTTTATGGAGAATGCTAGAGACAATATTATTTCTTTTGAGAAATAAGTATAGTTTCTTCCTCCCTGTAATCCAAGGATACACTCAGTTACCTGTACATGTTGCTAGGTGAGCAAGTAGCTGTTCTGTGTGTCCTACTCCAGACTAACGATATATATATATAATTTCAGAGAGGAAGGGAGAGGGAGAGAGAGATAGAAACATCAATGATGAGAGAGAATCATTGATCGGCTGCCTCCTGCATGCCCCACAGTAAAGATCAATCCCACAACCCGGGCATGTGCCCTGACCAGCAATCAAACCGTAACCTCCAGTTTCATAGGTCGACACTCAACCACTGAGCCATGCTGGCTGGGCAGACTAATAATCTTAAAGTGACAGGTCCTACCTGATTCTACAGATATGATAATACCAACTGCTTTATGCAGAGAGAAACACTGGCAGCCAAAATCACAGTGAAAACACATTGCTGAGCTTCTGCCAATACACAAACTATATGGTAAAGAGATCTTCTGAAAGTATATCCAACAATGAACTTCTGACCCCTCTCCTCCCTGATTTTCTTCTCAAACACCTTTGAAATGCAACCAAAATAGAAATAATCTGGAACTCATTGGGGCCACCCAGCAGGACACATGGAGCTAACAGGGGTCTTAAATGAGACTCATCTATTTCTATAAGGCCCTTCTCTGTGAAACCTTGAAAACACCAGTTTATTCTCTGCACAAATTTTGCTAGTTGTAAATGAAAATGTTGTAGAAGCTTGTATATAAAGATGAAGAAAGTGATGCACATAGAAGAGATAGCATCAGCTGTTTCTGTTAGAATCGGGGAAGGTTTACAAAAAGATAACATTTGAATTGATTTTGAAAAAATTAGTGAGGAACTCACCAAAGAACCAAGACAGAGCAAAGAAAAAAGCAAGTGCAAAAGTAAAAAAAAAAAATGGTACATTAGGAACAAGTGAGGAATGCAGCTGCTCAATTCTTAATGCCACCAACTCTAAGACAGTTTAACAATGTAATCAATATAATAAACATTATTTTAGAAAGAGAAGCACTAACATATTACCTGTACATATGTATTGTCATACACAACCTCTTTTCAAGCAATGATGATATATGAAAAAGAAAAATGTCCCAGAATCAAGGGAAAAACTAAATGATCTGATAAATTCCTACCAGATCTATATTTTTCATAAGTTGGTGGTTTGCCAGGGTCTCGGAAACTAACTCAGCTTATCAATGAAAACCCGAGTACTCAAAATGAATAAAGCTTTATGTTCAGTGCTATGGGGGGATCAAAAATAATTTAGAGATAATTGTAGCCTTGGAAACTTAAAATTGTCTAGGTAAATTCTGTTCATGTAAGGTCCACATCTCTTCCAACATGTACACTTAGTTGCTAATTTTTCTGCACTCAAGTACAATTGGTAATCTTATATTTACCAATATTAAATGTTATCTTGCCAGATAATTTCCATAATTATAGCTTGTGAAGATCTTCTGGGCTCCAGAGTTTTCTAATGGAACTATTTTAAATCAGTGTTAGCAAGAGAGTGGTTTGTCATAAACATTTGTAGAGAGTGTCAGAAGGAATTTCTCATTAACACTCAAAGTACCTGAGTCCATGAATTCGATTTAAGAAATTAAGAAAATCTCCTATCATCAATGTTTCTGTTGCTATCAGTAAGAGCTTCCTTGAGAAGAAGAAGGGATGGAATGCAGCTAGAGCAGCTGGGGTTGAGTGTAATCTACATCTACTTATCTATGCTGCAGCCCACATTCAACAATTTTTCTGAATGTTAGTTTTCTTTTTTTTACAAGTGTTCATCTTCCTTTCTTCCTTAGACATTTTAAAAATAAAAAGGGAATTTTCAAAAATCTAATAAATACACAGTGATGAAGTGGAGGGGGCAGGAGTCTGTCATCAGCACTTTGGAAGTTCAAAGCTGGACAGAGGAGTGGGAAATGATGAGGCAGGACAGAGACAGACTCAGGCTAGTGACATCCTAAGGGCTACATTTGAAAAGGGAGTCAGAATGAGTCTTCAGCTGGAAAACTGAAAGAAAAAAAAGTGAAAAGTTTTTATATAGACTTCCAGATATTTATACCCCCATCTCAATCCCCAGGAAAAAAAATAAGAGCTGCTCTAAAGAATTTGACTAAGCTTCCAGGATATATGTGTGTGGCAGTAGGGCCCAAGGAGAAGACCAGCCCAAAGTACCCAGTTCAGTATCCTGTCTACTCATCCTTCCTGATAACCCTAAAGCTATCCCAACTCTTGTACGTATAGCTCCAAACCAGCTTTTCTTATTTACTCATCCTAAATGTGAATAGACAATCAGGAATCATCATACACTTGGAAAAAAAAGCCTACAACATAAGACCTAGAAAACAAAACAAGAAACAAGTGAACATCAATCATGATGAATGTCTTAGAAGAAAAGTAGGTGAAGAAGTTACTATTCTTCTAATGCTTGTCTAACACTACAAATTTCCTAGAATTCTATAGGCTATGATAGTCCTAGAACTCTTAACTAATGCAATCAAGGAAATAGAATAGGAATGAAATATTGCCAATATTAAAAATCTATAATAATAAAAGTGTAAAATGCTAATTAGACCAGACGTCCTTCCGGACCTTTTGGACGAAGCCAGGGCTGTGAGGGAAGCCTGGGTCTCAGGTACCAGAGGGAAGCCCGGGTCCTGGGTGCCAGAGGGAAGCCAGTGCCGGTAGCCAGGGGAAGGAAGGCCTATTCTTGCATGAATTTCGTGCATTGTGCCTCTAGTTATAAGACAAAGTATTCTATCTAAAGAAAGGAGAGTTGAGTATAAAATCATAGAAAAACAGAAGTCAAAGTAGATTTGAAAATGTTAATTTGGAATATCCAGAGACATTTTCAAAAAGTGAGAAATACATAATCCCAGATCTATAGGACATCAGAATTTGGAATAAGAGCATGGTCATTAGTTTTTAAGGCAGGGTCATTTTATCACAATTCCCTATACCTTAAGCAAAATATGCCAACACTCAGCTCTTTCAGGTCAGATACCAGCCTTCCACACCAATGGATATGCCAAATGGAAAATCCCCACAGTTCCAGCATTTGATATTCTATATCAAATAATTTTATGTTTGATTCACATGTTATTGATTTCTAGGGTCTGATTAACTCCTACAGAATCAAATTTTGAAACTCGCTTGATGCATTTTTAAAAATGCCATTCTGCATTGTTTTGGGGTAACTAGGTTGCCCCTGACCGGGCAATAATCTTCTGTATTTAGTGTGCATTTCTCTAAAACAGCACTTCTTAATTTTGACATCAGGAATGTTAAGCCATTCTGATGTCTGGACAAACTCCAGATATTTAGATCATTTGATCTGTGGTGGGACCTGGACATTGTGTGTTCCAAGCATTTTCCAGGTGATCCAAATGTAAGCAAGAGAAGAGAACCATAGCTCTGAGGTAAATCATTGTAGGTCAAGAGTTCAAACTATTACTAGCTCAGTATGAATCACAGCATCCATTCAAATGCCACTACTATATTATCTTATTGATGTTTATTACAATCATTTTTGTTCCATGATCAGACCAGTTCAACAGGGGAAAATTAGGGTGAGAAAGATTGTTACTTAACAGGTAAAATATGTATATTTTTTTGATGCCTGGAACTTCTCAAGAATAGATTGCATTGAAAATTCTCTAACCTTGGAAAGCTTTGCATTTAGACAAGGTTCATTGTTTTTTGTGGGCTAGTCCTTGTATGCAGGAGACTAAACCATGAGTTAGACCTAGCCTGTTTTCAGGAAATTTTAAAATCTAAGGTTCTTTCTCATGTTAAGCTTGTACATTTTGCACATCAATTATTTTATTTTTATCAGATTAATAAAATTTAGAACCAGGTATTAGTAATTTCTGCCTTTACATGACTTCCACTTTTATTTAAAAATCTTCCTCTTACTGGCTATAAAACTTTTGGCAGCACTCTAAACCTTGGTTTTCTCATCTTTGAGAAAGGGTTTATAAGACTGGAAGTGCTTACCCTCAAAAGATTCTTGTCGGCATTAAAGCTTGTCCTTCCCACAGTACCTTAGCATAGTGCCTAACACAGAGTAAGTGCTTAAGAAATGCTTACTATTATCTATTGACTCTTAAAGCAATATATTCAATACATAATATACAATCTCTTTTCTTCCTATTATTAGAGTTGAAAGAAACTGAAATATTGACAAGAATTTCTTTAACTCACTGACAAGAACCCTATCAATAGTGTATGTAGGGAATACATTGTTGTATTTTTTAAAAGAGATATAAAGAGTAAGAATTACCTAACAAATGGACTTAGGCTTGCTGTTGGTCTAGTGCTGCTTAGACAGACATTCAATGCACATCTTATAATCAGGTGTTTCATTTTCTTCATCATGTTTGGGCTCTTCATTCTCTTAGAGCAGTTGAGTAATTCAATAATTGGAATCATCATATTATGCACTAGCCCAGTGAATGTAAAACACATGTATGAATATAACAGGATCTTGTATTAGGGAATGATTACAACAAAGAGCAGCAACAGCAATTTTGTGCTTGTCTTGATGAAACCCGTTTTTGTTTTATAAATCATTAGATATTTTCCAACTCTGCAAAATAATGTAAATTGATGTTTTCCTGCACAAAGTGCTAGTTAAAATAAAAATTTTGAGACAGTTATAATTGCAAATTGATCACAAGCTTTGAAATACCAAATGCAAATAAAGCAGCTCGAAGCAGAGGACATCTGGAGCATCACAGCAATGCAACTCTGAGTTTTATCCTGCAGTGCAAAATGTTCTACTTTGGTAAACACATTAACCTTTCTGTGTGCTATTCACACATCGGGTTCAGATCCATAGAGGAAAGCACCTTTTGGTGCTTGAGAATGCTAGATGTGAATCCCAGTTTTGTCTCAAAAACTTGACATCGAAGAAGAAGAGAACAAAAAGGAAACTTGGGCACTTCCAAGGCTGTCGTAGTCACTAGAGACAAACAGCAACACACCCTTAGTGCTGGGGACAGCACTCTATTTAGAAGGGGAAGACCCAGTTTAAGTTTCGTGCTGCTATCTACTGGCTACGTTATCTTGGGGAAGTCACCACATTTCTCTAAGTCTCTGTTTCCTCCTTTATGAAGTGGGGAGGACAGTACATCCTTCATGAAGGTGCTATGGGGACTTGTCAATCCATGGACATGAAGCACTTGTAAACTGAAACATTTCAAGATGATGAAGTGTGATTACATGTGGATGCATTGGTGCGAGAGGCATTGTTGCTATGCAGCAGTGGAGACAAAGGGAGACTGAGTCTGTGGAGTAATCAGGCAGCCTGAGTGGTAGAAGCATCTGGAGCTTAGGTGTATCCTCACCTCCTTACCTATGATTGTCATCTTATTTATGTCAATTAAACAAGAACGTATGTAAAGCATCTGGCTCATGGTAGACAGCCAGTCAGTCTGTTTTTACCCACTTTCTAGTACTAACCTAAGACTTATTTTTGCTATGTGTGTTTATGTGGTCATTTCATTAATTCAACAGATACTTACCAATGCTCCATTGGTGGGAAAAAGAATATAATTCATCCCTCATTAAGGTTTGAGTTAAGATAGAGAATGAATAAACTTTTTCCAAATAGATAATTATAAATTACTAGAGGACTGGTGCACGGATTTGTGCATCAGAGGGGTCCCTTGGTGTGGCCTGCAGGGATCTGGAGAGGAGCCACTCCCACTCATCCTGGCCCTGCTCATCCCGGTCAGCTGAGTGGTGCTCCCGCTGTGGGAGCACATTGACCACCAGGGGGCAGCTCCTGTGTTGAGCATCTGCCCTCTGTTGGTCAGTGAGCATCATAGCAACTGGTTGAGCGGTTGAGTGGTTGACTTGTCGCTTAGGCTTGTATATATATAGATATAGATAATAAAGGCTCTAAAGAAAATATACTAAAAGGAAACAACACCAAAACATCCAACTTGAAAAATTAGAGATGATTTCTATGTCTTCATTACTATTTTGATTTTCGAGCATATCTTCCTTTTCTCTACAAATAAACTTAAGCTCCTACTTATAATTATTTGTAATCCCCTTAGCATGCCATTCAATTCTTTGACTATAAGAAGTACTCAATATATATAAAGTGATCAACTTGTTTCATACATTTTTTCTAGCCATTTTCCTTGTCTTCAATTCATCCTTGAATAAAACATAAAGGTTCTAAAATGGCAGAACTCTAGATTCATTTAGACTCATAAATTGAGGGTTTCCGATATAAAAGATTTAGTCCTGCCAAAGATGCTGGGACCATGCAGTTGCTTCATTATCTAGGAAATGGTGATTGTCATGAACTCTAAATTGTTCTCTTTTGATAGGGAACCATAACCAGACACACAACAACATCTGATGAAAAGAAGGATGAGCCCTTCTAATCAACTACAAATCAGGCAAAATCCTATGGCTCTTAATGAATGCATCACGAAAGCCGAAATCAAGTAGGGAACAGTGCCCTTTTCCTCCAAGCCTCATTTTACATGTAATCACACCTGCGAATGTTTTTGTGACATAGACGAGGACCAGGCTATAATAAGTGTGACTAATCAACATCTGTCAGGCACCAACAATTATGCTCACTTGGGGCTGAAAAGGCAACAGAATGTGATTTAAGATAATGTTTTGAGACATCTCAGTGGCAACTTGCTATGACAGATTTTTCAGCAGCTGCTTCCCATACCAGATCCATTGTGCTGGGTCTCCTCTGCTCCCTCCACATGCACTCTCCACCCTTCTCCACTCTGTTTTATGCTACAAAAGGTTGCACACCATGACTTACATCACTTGGCTCTGTTGCCCTAATTTCTCTTTGTGTTCAGCCAATGGGGAGAGGAGGCAGGATGGGAAAGGCATTTATTCCCCAGGCTGCCATCCCAAGGGGCCAACGTGGACCACCAAAAAGTTTATCTCCTTCGATGGCTATTTCCACTTAGCCTGGCATATAACCCCTCCCTCCCTTTTCCTCTTGAGGCTTAGGGGCAGTAAAGGCACCTCTGTTTCTAACCTGGACAACTAAACTATTCTTGGTAGCTTCCTTTATGCAACTTTGTAAATAAATATATATTTTTTTATAAATCTTCTCTATCTTAACTTGGGAGTGTAATCTGTTTCCTATTCAGATCTTTACATATAATAATTTTAAAGTAGAGGAAATTTCACACATGTTAGTATACCATTTCAAATTTTAGGTGATGAGAAAGTTGCTTGCGCAGAGTGACAAAGTTATTGGCCAAACCAGCACCAGAGGGTGTTCTATCAACTAAGACAATGATGTAAGGCAAAGTGGTTCTCAAAGTGTGGTTCCCAGATGAGCAGTGACAGCATCACCAGGCAATGTATTATAAAGGCAAATTCTCAGGTCCTACCCTAGGTCACTGGATTAGAAATTCTGTGGTATGCACAGCAATCTGTATTTACCGAGCCCTCTAGGTAGATAATTCTGATGCATGCGAAAGTTTGATAGCCACTGTTTTAAGGTACCATTCTAATGTCACTCTTATGAAATAGGGAAAAGCTCACTAATTTGGACTATGATGACAGAAAGTTCATTTTAGTGGAAAGCCTAAGGTAAATAATAACTTTAAAAAACACAACAGATGCCGAAACCGGTTTGGCTCAGTGGATAGAGCGTCGGCCTGCGGACTGAAGGGTCCCAGGTTCGATTCCGGTCAAGGGCATGTACCTGGGTTGCGGGCACATCCCAGTGGGAGATGTGCAGGAGGCAGCTGATTGATGTTTCTCTCTCATCGATGTTTCTAACTCTCTATCCTTGTCCCTTCCTCTCTGTAAAAAATCAATAAAATATATTTTAAAAAAAACAACAACAAAAAAAACATAACAGGTACATCAATGTTCATAGCAGCATTATTTACAATAGCCAAAAGGTAGAAATAACTCAAATGTCCATCAACAGACCGATAGCTAAACAAAATGTAGTCGCACTATTAGTGATGGTAGCAAAAGTAATAGTCATCCCTATAGCTTTAGAAATAGCTTATATTTAAATTGAATGCTTACTACATACTAGACATTGTTTTAATTGCCTTGGATGTATTTACTCATTTATTTTCCTGACAACTATATGAGATAAATACTATTATCTTGTAAGCCTTGGAGAAATTAAATAATGTTCCTAAGTTTACCCAATTGGTTCTTATGGAAACAAGGTGAAAACACAGATGGCTTGACCTCAGAGTCTACGCTTTCAGTCATTAAGCATCACTACTTCCCTTAGTAATATCTACCACCACCACTACCTCCCTTAGTAATATCCAGCACATATTTGTCACTCACAAGGTACCAGAAAGTGTGTTATATGCTTTTTTGTACATTAGCTCTCAGAAAGACATACTGAAGAGCTGCTTTAAAATAAGCCACAATTTGTGGAGTCTATTCATACATTGCCTTCTTCCACTTTCTATAAAGGTGGGTGCCTGCAGCCAGGTATGCACATTAGACCTATCCCATTCTCACTAGAGCTGCTTAAGTTAGAGGCAGTGAGAAGCTCCAAGCTCCTCCAAACACCTCCATTGCACTTCCATACTTAGAAATGTGACAGAAGTTACTATTTTGATGGTGTCCATTGGTTACTATTTTCTCAAACTCTCATCAATTTCTGCTCTTCATTGAAAACTTAGGTTTCAGTAATTATTTAAAAATCTGGATCTTCTTCACCAGCATTGATCTGCATTTATGAACACTTTCAAACTTTTTGCTGGAACAATGAGGCTGATGTGGTACCTAGACCTAGCAGTAGTGCTGGGAATTTAGAGTAAGGCTAACTTTTCCATTGGAAAGTGCTGACAGTGGTTGATCTTTCTGCAACCAGACAGATCAGAAAATCTCTTATCTAGGAGTACTCCACAGAAAGTAATTGAGTCACCTGTGTATCATTTTAGGAAGAGTGCCACAGGTATGACCTCTGATAACCTAACAAAAATACTTACTGCAAAAATCCTAGCAATATTAATATGACCTTCTAACTTCACCCATGGAACTGCTGTCAAAGGATTATCCTATCATCACCAATTACATGTGTATTTTCACCTAAACTTTGGCAAGGAAACTAAAAAAACAAAAAGAATTTTAAGAAGTTTCTCAAAATATCTGTTGGTCTGTTTTAGATACGACCCTACCAAGAACTGTCTAAAACAGAGTCGCACTGACATGACATTATATCTAAATTACTATGCATTAATTACCTTACCCCTTAATAATTGGGTACAATGATTAGCAAAATATTTTAAAACAACTTGGTTATTTCAGTCAATACAGATTTCATTTCTTCATCTGCCATCAGCAATGTGTTCAAGACACTGGGCAGAAAAACAGTTGATGAAAAGAATAATGAGTTGAAAGCAATTCTGTGAGAACAGAGATTTTCTATATGACCAATGGTTTTAGTTAAATTAGTCAAAAACTAGAAATTAGTTAAGCTAATTTCATTGGAAAATGATATAAATCATGCCTTACTTTATTTGTCAGTGGAATCAAAACAATTTATAACAGCACTATAGGTAGAATTGAATATGTTAGATACTTTGCTCAATTAACTACTTATAAATATATATTAATACCATAATGTAATTAATAAAAGTAAGATGTGTATCTTTTAATAAAATCCATTTGAAATGTCTAAACTCTAGTTTCACCATAATAAGTGTCAAGATATGTTGTTGTTATTGTTGTTTTATGTTATTTATTTCATGGCAATAAAAGCTACAAAACAGCTTTTATTGTCTTAGTTTGACGCTTATATAACTGAGATTGATCATGTTCACCTGGCAACTTAGAACAATTTTGTATTCTATAGTACGCAATTTATCTTCAGAAAGATTTGCTTTACGTATCTCATAAAAGGTTTAGGATCATGAAATCTCCTAAAGGGAAAAGCACTAGAAAATAACTTGATGTTCTGCCTGGAAATGAAGACATCTGTATGACAGTATACCATCTTCTGAGGCAAGGACTTTTTATTGTCACAGTAGACTTACTGTGAAAAGGGTCATGGACATGGACAACAGTGTGGTGACTGCTGGGGGTAAGGGGATGTGGGAAGGTGGAGGAGGGTATAGGGGAGATAAATGATGATGGACAGAGACTTGACTTGGGGTGGTAAACACATAATACAGTGTACAAATGATATGTTATAGAATTTTGCACCTAAAACCTGTATAATTTTGTTAACCAATATCACCCCAAAAAATTCAATAAAAAGGGGGGGGACAAAGAAAAGTGTCATGAAAAGACAGGTATTATTTGCTGTTTTCTAAATGGTCCAAACAGTTGAAAACTTTTTTTTAAGTTCAAAAATAAAAATAGTTTTTAAGTTCACTGTACACCATAATCTTAAATAAATAGGGGGGAATGGTTTGGCATTAAGAACCCAAGTTCATTACTGTGCTTTTTTTCATTTCAGATGCACATCGAAAATGATGACTGAGGGCTATCAGTCTTCATGTAATTTGTATGTAGTATGTTAGTGTGTTTTTATGCATTCACAGTGGGCTATGCCTTTCCATTTCCTAGAAAGTAATGGAGCATATGCTTTAGTATAAACAGATTTTGTAATGAAAAGTGAATTTCTCTCAGAGACCACATGGAAGCCAAAAATGTTCTGACAGACTGCATGGGGACAGGAGGCGGAGGGGAGAATATGTATATAGCTAGTGCATTGCCTTTAATGGCTATCATACCAACTCAATGTGATGACATTATAGTATATTGTTCATTTATGTGTATTTGTTGGCTTTTCCCCCGTGCTTATAATACCACACTGAAAATGAATGTATTGAGTAAAAAGGTTGCTATACTCTATCACTGTCGACATACACAGAAAAATATTTAACTTCACTAAAAGGAACTCTAAGGCCCTTTTTCAACTGCAGATATTCTAGCCTCATTTCAGAAGTTTAAGACAGAAAATAAGAAGCAGGCAAGACCAGGAAATCTGATGGGGAAAAGAAAAAAGGACAACAACTTTTAATGTTCCAGCCTTTTGGAAAAATACATTCAGCATCAGCCTTGTCTCAGGTCCTGGAGCTTCCTCAAGGTAGAAACAAAGACGAAGTGACATGAAAAAGCCCATGCAAGGCAGGATTTCTTACTCCACGATGCTCAACAAAATCATCAATTCATTTTAACCTTTCTGTGAAGAATCAAGATGATTCTTTAGCAGCACATAACAATTTCTAAAAAGTTATCTTTATTAATGAAAGTATTACAGATGCTCCCTTTTTCTCCCTCCGTTGACCCCCTTCACCTTGCTCTTGTCCTTTCCTCAGGCCTTTCCTGCACTATTGTCTGTCCATGGGTTATGCATCTATGCATTTAAGTTCATTGGTTAATCTCTCCCCCTCTCTTCCCTCTGAAATACTTCAATCTGTTGCATGCTTCAATATCTCTGGATCTAATTTTTAACAAAAATCAACAATTTACCAATATGTTTACAATGCCCCCCTACAACTATACTAAATAATCAGGGAGGGAGGCAAGGTGCTTATACTCTATTGCTAATAGAAAACCTTAATTTATCAGTTTTAGAAAAATTATTTTCATAAGGAACTAAAAGGATGCTTTCCTTTTTTATAATTAACTTTTGGGGGTGGTGACAATCTATAATAATAAAAGCATAATATTCTAATTAGACTGGACAGCCAAACGACCCGCCGGACGTCATTCCGGATGTCCTTCTGGTTGAAGCTGCGATGGCAGGGGCCAAGGCAGAGGCAGTTAGGGGCAATCAGGCAGGCAGGCAAGTGGTTAGGGGCAATCAAGCAGGCAGAGGGGTTAGGGGTGATCAGGCAGGCAGGTGAGTGGTTAGGGGCAATGAGGCAGGCAGGAAGAGTGGATAGGGGCGATCGGGCAGGCAGGCAGGCAGGCAAGTGGTTAGGAGCCAGCGGTCCTGGATTGTGAGGGGGATATCCAACTGCCAGTTTAGGCCCGAATCCACAGGGATCCCTATGGGATCAGGCCTAAACTGGCAGTCAGACATCCCCCGATGGGTCCCTTTTGAGGACTGGTCACCAGAAAGACCAAACCATGATTAGAAGCTTGGAATTTTGGGCCTGCCCCCATTCTCTAGAGAAGGAAAAAAGGAAGAAAAAAGCTGAAAGTAGAGTTAACGATCAATTATGCCTAGCTGATACAGCCTCTGCAAAATTCCAGAACTACAGGGTTCAGGAAGCTTCCAGACTTGTGAACACACGGAGGTGTGGAAAGCGGTGCACCAGACATGGCATGTAAGCTATCCTCCTTTCCATATACCTTGCCCTATGCATCTCTTCTATCAGATGTTCATCCATGGCCTTTATCACATCCTTTTTAACAAAATAATAAAGGTGTTTTCCTGAGTTCTATGAGCCGCTCTAGCAAACCTAACCAGTCCTCATCCAAGAGTCATCCAGCAGCTCACCCAGGGTCACCTCATTTCAACAAAGGACACTCCTACCATCCGGGAAATTACAAGGCTTCCAGGAGCCCTGGATCAGGAACCATGGTCAAAGACCAACATGAGAACCAGAGATGCCTTTAGTGTTCTTATCATTTAGGAAATTACAGGAATTTTAGGAGCTCTGTTTCAGGAAGTGGGCGAAAAGTCCAATATATTTTTTTCTATTAATTCACAGAAAACATAAAATTCCTTTTATTCTATATTTACAGTGCTGGACACATAGTTGATATTCAGTAAACCTTTATGAAATGAAGTTCTCTGCTAATAGACAAAACTAGTGAATATATCCTTTCTTCCTTTCTTGAATACTTAAGTAAGCAGGCAGTGGATTTATTAGAGTCAATTTATCTGAGTGCCAAGCACATCTTGGCACTTACAATGTGCAAAATGTTGCGGCGGATGCTGGGAAATACATTGAGAGATGTGGTCTCTGCCCTCATAGAACAGTCATCCCAGAACTCTGTTCTTTATTGATGCCAAGAACGGAGTGCTTTCTCTGCTCGGAATGTTCCCTCTCCTGCAACACACCTCACCCAGAAATCCCCTCTAGCTCCTTGCTTCATTCAAGTCCTTCCTTGAGTGTCACTTAGACAAAGGTGTCTTTGCTGGTCATTTTTTTTCTAAAATGAAACTACCTATTTACTCTTTATTCTCTTACTGTGCTTTATGTTTCTTCATAGCTTTTGTCACCACCAGATGTATTATGTATTTATATGTTAATTTCCTTCTCTTGGTCAGCACCTCACTTCAAAGTAATCTCTGTGAGAGGAGGAACTCTGACTGCTGTGTTATCACAGTCTCCATAGGTCCTAAAACAGTGCCTAGTACAAGTAAATAATTGCAAGAGGATACAGGCTGGGCTGAGGGACACTTGTGCACTGGGCCTCTAGTGTTCTATCTAAGCATTTTCCAATAGAAATATAGAGCCAGCTACATGTAAGTAATTTAAATAGTTTACTAGTCACATTAAAGAAATAAATGGAAACATATTACATTAACTTTCATAAAATATTTTAATATGATATAGCCAAATATTATTTCAATATATAATCAATTTAAATTATTAATGAGATATTTACCATTTTTTTCAAATGAAGCCTTTGGCTTCCATATGAAGTCTATAAAGTGTATTTCATACTAAAACTACAACTTAATTAGGACTAGCCACATTTCAAGGGATCAACAACCACAAGGGCTAGTAAGTACCACTATGTAAAGGGCATCTTGATACCAAGATCTTTGAACCATACTACTGAGAGAAAGAATGGAAATATGATGTATTATACTGGAAAAAAGTGCAGTTTTTAGAATCCTAATCTCACTGCAATTATATCATGTAGGGTATATTATTTACAGTTCCTGTCCCTCAATTTCTAAGGGAAGATGCAGTTGTTAAAATTCAATGAAATGTATATAAAGCATCTTCTATAAAACTATCTTCAATTTATGCTCTTTTCTATCCCCTCCTTTATTGTCATGCTCTTTGCCTGACTCAGAGCCATTGGCTTTTAGTCTTCCTGCCTGGGTTATTAAAGCTTCTTCCTGGCCATCAATTTTCCCTAAACTGGACCTTAGTCCACTAGCACAGTCTGACCAAATGCCACATTCACATCACCAGCCATATCCTGTAGCCACCCCTCTGGCTTAGTAACCTCAGAATTAAGTTCTCACCTTCAAATCAAGCTCTTAGGTGATCTTTGAAATGCATTTATTACTATAAACATTAAAATGCCACTATGTGCAATGTTTCCAAACTTTTTCTAGCTTGTTTCTCCTAATTGCTAAGCATGGTCTACTAGCATAAGGTCAAAGGACCCCTCTGAAGCCTCTGAAACCTGTTCTCATTCTGTGCTCACTCCTGCTGCCTGCACTCCAGTCTTGCTGGACTTCTTTAGTTTCCTCTTGTCTCACAAGCTGTTTGTACCTGCTTCTCCCACTGTCTATACTGTTCCTCATCCATTCCCATCTTTTCTTTTGTTGTGCCTACTCAACCCTTTATAACTCACCTTAAATGTTAATTCCTCTGACATATTGTCCCTGGCCACCCCATCCCCAAATTAGAACAGTTTTTCTTGTAATACTCATGGCATCATGTAGCTTTTCTTGACAATATTTAACAAAGTTATAATTTTACTTGTGTTTGTACTATCATTTATTTAATTTATTATTCCTAATAATTTTATTTTATTCCTGCTCCTGTTTCATTTTGTTTACTATTGTACTCTGAGCACTTAGCACATAGCCTGGCCCCTAGTAGGTCCCTAATAAATATCTAAATGAATAAATGCATAGTATGCAAAGAAATATACTCTGACTCAAAATTTAAAGTTATTGTGTACAGAATTCATTATATTTTCCTCCTTTTCCAAATGTTCATTACTTTAGCCTGGTGATCCCCATACAAAATCTTG
Source organism: Myotis lucifugus (assembly GCF_000147115.1). NCBI lineage: Eukaryota > Metazoa > Chordata > Mammalia > Chiroptera > Vespertilionidae > Myotis > Myotis lucifugus. The sequence goes on along the minus strand of NW_005871111.1, from coordinate 4,669,138 downwards.
ATATCCACTGTAAAAACTAAAGGAACTGTTGACCCCTGATCATTCATGAATTCAATCTTTCATGTTTATCACAAGCTTATTCTATCATAGGCACTAAAGATACAAAGATGAATAGTCTATACAGCACAACATCTACTTTTAACCATGTAAGCTTCTATTTCCTTCCTCTGTTGACTTTCAGATTTTAGTTATATCACCAGAGAATATAGCTACCCAATATAGATTTTCTTTAGAAAGAAATATAGAAGATAAAAACAAGTACATAAAAGTAGTTAATGCTGGCACTGGAAAATTACTGAGTATAAATTAACAGTTCTTTAATAGATTCCACCAGCAGTCCTTGACATTGCCGTCCATCTACACCTCTAAAATATATTTAATTAGTAAAAACAAGGCAGTAGTATTGGGTCCTACTGTTGAGCCTCTACAACTCTTCTGCCTTCATTAAATACCCCTTGCGTAATTATTAAAACGTGTCTAAATTTCATCTGTTGGATATGTCTAAGGATAGTAGTCAATGAGAAGAGATGGGAAAAAAAGTCCTAATTTCAGGGGGGAAAAAAGTAGAATGAGGTATAAGACAAAAGTGATGACAAAGAACATATAATGTAACATGATTTTACTTTGCAATCTCCATATAATCATTTATTAGAGTAATTAATGCCCATGGGGAAAGAATTATTCATTATGAATAGAAACACTCAGCAAGCAGTAACCTGAATTTTTTAAAACCTCATTCTTCAAGAGGGTTTTCTCCTGTGCTTTTAAAGTTGCCCACAAGAGTTATGTCATTGCTTATAACCAAGGAAACCACAGGAAACTTGGTTGCTAGGAAACCACTGAATTATCTTCATGAAGATCACCACAGTAGGCTTGGCTTGAATAGAACAGATGCTAGGAAAATAAAATTATGAAGTTGGTTACTATTTTTTAAAAAACCTAGGATGCCACTTTAATTGCCAGTTAAATCCTTTTACCTAAGAGAAGCTGTTTGTCACTTCTGAAAGTCCATCACATAGGCAGACAGGGCCACCACAGGGTGCTTTCAGGGGCTGCAGGGAAGAGGCACTGTATAGTGTGTGAGCCGGGGCTCCATTGCACACATTCTTCCTTTTCCCAATTAATTTGGCTACCTAGGGAAAGGGTAGAGTGAGAGCCTCTATCACCTCAACAGAGGAATAGATTTTTAAAGAAAACATACTTATAATTGAAATTTTCAGGCCTATGACTTTCAACATTCTCTAGCATGCTCTATGAAGAGTAGCACAAGTATGTGCCTTCTTCCTCAAAATTTTAAATGTTTTTAGTTTTTAATTTCTCTTCATTGTTGAAAGTATTATAGATGTCCCCTTTTCTCCCCTTCACCACACATCCCTCCTATACAAAGGCCTTATAATGTCAGTATACACATATAAAATGATTCTGTCATCGAAGGGTTTAGTGAACTTATGACAATTTGTTCCTCTAAGTCAGTGGTCAGCAAACTCATTAGTCAACAGAGCCAAATATCAACAGTACAACGATTGAAATTTCTTTTGAGAGCCAAATTTTTTAAACTTAAACTATATAGGTAGGTACATTGTTATTAACTTAATTAGGGTACTCCTAAGGCTTAGGAAGAGCCACACTCAAGGGGCCAAAGAGCCACATGTGGCTCACGAGCCACAGTTTGCCAACCATGGCTCTAAGTGAATAAATTGTGATGACAATATAAGAACAAAGAAATGGCTAAATTTGGCCAAGTCTAAATTATTCAATATAAGTTCCCTCTTAGAAAATAAAGTGATTCAAAGTTCCCCTCAAAAATCATACTTTCCTACGACCTGTCCTACCTTCCATGGTACTTTATTGATGCATTTATAAATCTATCTAAACCTGTCTAGACTGTAAATGTATTTCCACACTATACTATCCCTGGAAGAAATAGGCTGTATAGCCTGATCAGATCAACACAGGAAGTGATACCTTCTTTTAATATATATCTCAAACCTAACTCTCAGGGTAATCCTTAGTTCTACTATCCTAAAACTACATTTGCCTTATCCATACTCTTGTCTTTCAGTTCTGCTACCTCTACATTTGTCAAGGTCACTTTGTCCCCAAGTTGCCATCTCTTCCACAATACCAATTTTTGTTATTCAAAATGAAGCTATGAGATGTAATGCTTATCATCTCTTTTACTCTTTCTGAGTTAAATTTGTCAGGCACATAAATCAAGGGTATGTTGTATGCTTCTCCAAACATAGATTTCGATTTTCAGTTGATATTCAAATGGATATAAATCTTCAATAAACTTTATCCTGTGGACCAGCGGTCACCAACCTTTTGGACCTCACAGACCACCAGGGGTTTGCAGACCACTCGTTGGCGACTGCTGCATGTGGACAATGGTCTTGAAGGACCAGTGAAGTTTATAAATAAAGGTGATGGTATAAAACAGTTAATAAAGTCATGATCAACAACTCTATGATGGCAGAATGATAGAATATTTGGTGTAGAATTACAGTGGAAGTAAACAGAATAGTTAAACTATTTGTGTATTTCAGAATAAATAGGGAAAAAAGCCAAAATGTCATTAAGAAAATTGTTTATAAATATTCAAGAAGCCTATGTGATTATCTCATATGCAGTCTTAGCAAGGTGACTGGCTTAGTGCAAGCCTTTTTTTATGGTAACTGAAAAAACTCTACATCTTCATGGTCAAGATGAAAAAATTTGGGGTTATTTTAAGGTAGATTATTTGTACAACACTATCTGAAGAGAGTCCATTAATAAATGGCATATATCTGATAATATCTATGTTGATATGACTATGTGGTCCTATGCTTGGCCTTATCTTGTTTTTCTTTTGTAGTAATTGCTCAGATAAACACATAGATAACATGTTCAAGAGTACAACACAAATCTGAGCGAGATAACAACCATAGATAGGTATTATAAGATCAATATACTAAAAATGGGTAACTGTCTATAAATGTAATAATATATTGTAATGAAGTGAATGGCTACTTTTTTATAAGGTACTTTGTATACTTTGTCTCTAATTCTTACAGAGCTCTAGCAAATTCAGTATTATTTCCATTCCAAAATGAAGAAATTGGAACTCAGAGAAGTTGTGTGGCTTTCTGAGAGTTATTTCTTAGTGACAGTGCCAGGACTTGAACCCATATCTAGTTTGATCTTTTCTAGTCAGATTGGTAGTGTATGTTTTGAATATAAAAAGTTCAGTGGCTTAATGCACAACATTTTATTACACACACACACACACACACACACACACACACACACACACTATCTAAGTGGGTCATATGAGAACTCTGCTCATTATAGTCATTCAAGAACCCTGGCTGATGAAGGCTCCTATCTCTATCTCTAAGGCTACAGAGACCAAAAAAGGGGTGTAGCGATTTGCAAATAAACTCTTAAAGCATCTACCTAGAAATGAAAGTCATTTCTACTATTCACATTTCAAGAGCTAAAAGCTAGTCACGTAGCTAAATCTAACATACAAGGGATTGAGGGATGCAATCCAATTACTCCAGGCAGAGAATCAGAAAATTTGTGTAAAGCCTCAGTGATGACCAGGCCCCTAAGTTCAAGTTCTCTCCATTTCACTTTATTGAATACTCAATAGGATGACATTGAAAAAAGATAAATGGGCAGGCCTTTGTTTCATTTAGGGTAAAAGAAAATACAAGTATAGCATAGAATAGATCTGAGAGAGTGGTGGCAGACGTAAAAATACTTAAGACTTACTAGAGTAGAATCTCTAAAGGAGCCATCTATGCAATGAAGCTGCATAAATAGTTTTATTAATAGCATTATAAAGACATGATTCAAGGAGGAAAGCCAAGATGGCGGTGTAGGCAAATGCTTGTACTTGATGCCTCCCAAAACCACATCAAAATTACAACTAAAATACAGAACAATTATCCAGAACTGCCAGAAAGCTGGCTGAATGGAAGTCCTAAAACTAGAGGAGTAAAGAAGAAAGCACACTGAGACTGGTAGGAGATGGGGAGGCATGGAACGTGCTGGTCTGGCACCCATGTGTGCCGCTTTTTTAATCGGGAGGGAGATCATCTCTGCAGAGGCTGCCAGGAGGAGCAAGGCATCCCAGCCCCATAACAGATGTCCAGCCCAGGGTCCCAGAGCTGGGAAAAGAAGTCCCTATGGGTAGTAAGAACTACGGGCTGTAAAAAACACTGGGAATTGGGGCTCAGTGACACAGAGGCTGCTTGAGACCCAGCTGCTCCTCTTAAAAGGCCGGCACCACAAACTAAACTTACAAGCTCCTGCTTCCTCTGAGCTCCAGTGCCTGGTGACTCTCTGAGAGACCAGGGCACATACGAGGAGAAACTGGACTGTCTGACATTGGGGCAGGAACTTGGGGACAGCTTTCTTCTAGATGGAAGTGCTCGCAGGAGTCATTGTTCCTGTGCTGGGACCTTCCTGGTGCAGGGCTGACTGGCAGCCATTTCTGTTTGCTCTGCCCTGGTGATTCCCTGAGACCTGGCCCCACCCAATTTACAACCCCACTTAAGCTGTGCGCAGCTGTTTTTGCATATGAGTGACCTGTCCTTTCTTGGACTAAAACCTGTCAAACAAGCTGCATCTGGGTCAGGGAGCCCCAAACCTATCAATAAAAGGGCCAAGACCCTGCACCAGCCTGCCTTGCTTCACAGTTGGGGCTTATCTGGTTACTTCCAAACACAATACAAAGAGGAGGAATCTGCAGATATCTCTGTAACTCCTGATGGGTGGCCCCAGATAGTGGCTGACTTCGCACCTCCCTGGAGACCCAAGAGCCAGTGTACCCAGTGGTCAGTGTGAGACCACACCAGATTACAACTCTTCACATCCACAAGTGACACACTGAAGGGACAGACTCAGCACCAAAGCCCCACTGAAGCAAGTCCTGCTCCATAAGGGTGTCTCCTGCACAGAAGCTCTCCCACTGTAGTCGCAGCTGGTCCCCATAGCCTATTGGCTTGGAGGTCAATTCCTCCCAGTGACACCAACAGCAATCAAGGCTCAACTACAAGACTGTGCACACAGCCCACAAAGGGATGTACCCAGAGTGTCCACTTCAGGTGATTGGGGAGGCTGAGCCACTGGGCTTATAGGACACTTACTACGCAAGACCACTCTATTAACTCAAGAAGACTTCGGAGCTCTACCCAATACATAGAAACAAACACAGGGAAGCAGCCAAAATGCAGAGACAAAGAGACATGTCACAAATGAAAGAAATGGAAGAAAGCAAACTACTGGATATAGAGTTCTAAACCACAGTTATAAGGTTACTCAAGAATCTTCTAGAAACATCCAAGGGACTTAGTGAGACTTTCAAGGATCTTATTGAGAATGCCAAAAAATAGAAAAGGACCAGTCAGAAAGTAAGCATACACTAACTGAAATAAAGAATAATATACAGGGATTCACCAGTAGAGGATTCTGAGAATCAAATCAATGATTTGAAATATGAGGAAGCAAAAAACACCCAACCAGAAGAGCAAAAAGAAAAAATAATCCAAAAATATGAAGATAGTGTAAGGAGCCTCTGGGACAACTTCAAGTGTACCAACATCCAAATTACGGAGGTGCCAGGAGAAGAGAGCAAGATATTGAAAATTTATTTGAAGAAATAATGACAGAAAACTTCCCCTACATGGTGAAAGAAATAGCCTTACAAGTCCAGGAAGCACAGAGAACCCCAAACAAGAGGAACCCAAAGAGGACCACACCAAGACACATCATAATTAAAATGCCAAGGGCAAAAGACAAAGAAGGTATCTTAAAAGCAGCAAGAGAAAAGCAATTAGTTACCTACAAGGGAGTACCCATACAACTGTCAGCTGATTTCTCAACAGAAACTATGTAGGCTAGAAGGGAGTGGCAAGAAATATTCAAAGTGATGAATAACAAGAACCTATAACCAAGATTACTCTACCCAGCAAAGCTATCATTTAGAATTGAAGGTCAGATAAAGAGCTTTACAGACAAGAAAAAGCTAAAGAAGCTCATCACCACCAAACCAGTATTATATGAAATGCTGAAGGCTATTCTTTAAGAAGAGGAAAAAGAAAAATATAAAGATAAAAATATGAACAACAAAGTGGCAAAAAATACATATCTATCAACAATTGAATCTCAAAGTCAAACGAATAAAAAATCTGATGAACAGAATAAACTGGTGAATGGAATAGAATCAGGGGCATGGAAATGGAACAGATGAATGATTCTCAGAGGGAAATGGGTTTGCGGGGGCGGGGGGTGTTGGGAAGAGATTAGACAAAGATCTTATATACATGTATGTATGGCCTGGGACAGGGTGGGAACCAGATGGAGGGGAGCTATGGGGAGGGGGGAAGAAGGACATTTGTAATAATCTCAACAATAAAGATTTTAAAAAGTAGCTTTTGAAAGAAAGTATTGGTCAAATTGAGGAAAATTTTAAGTTTTTTAATTAAAAATTGGTATTAAATTTTAAATTAAAAGTTTTGTTTGCATCTAAAAAAAAGAAAAGACATGATTCAAGCAGGCTAAAAATAAGTCCCCATACTTTCAAATCCAAGTCTTCTGTCAGAACTTTGTTCTTGAGCTAGAGGCCTCTTCATCTAACTAAATACTAGATAATTCATCATCATTCTACAATTAAATTTAGGAACCTCTTGTCCTTAAAATATAATTAAGGAACTTCCTCATGTATGTCTTATCTGCCTTCACCAACCAATGCCCCAAGCAAGAAGCCTCAGGCTCCCTCTTCTCTTCTCTGCTTCAAATAGCTGATCACCAAGTTTATCCAAGTTTATCTAATCTTTGCTCAGCAAAGTCTCTCCATCCCAAGGGTCTGGGCAGCTGTTTTCAGAACTACCACTATCACCTCCTAACTCATCTCCCTGCCTCCAGTTGGTCCACTCTAAATAATTTTTGCATATTTCTGCCAGCATCCATCTTTCTAACATGCTTCTTATGAAACAGTCTCCCTATTCAGAAGTCATTGGCTAGCCTTCCAATCCCTAGAGAATAAAGCTTAAGCCCAATTTAGTGGAACATAATGCCCTTCACAGTATGGATCCTATATTTCTGGCTTCATCCTTTGCTCTCCAATTCCCTCTTCACAAGCATGAAACTACCAGATGTTTCCAGAATATACCCAACACTGCTCTTTCATGACTCTGTGCCCCTGTACATGCAGGTTCTCTCCCTGACATGAGCACTCTTCCCTTCACATGCTGCTGAAATTCCATTCCATTTTTAAAGATCCAACTCAAATAGACATTCCTCAATCACATTTGTCTTTTCAAACATCTCTATTCTTATCCTTATCACACTGTATTAGAATTGCTTCCTTATGAGTCTATCTCATCCACTAGACTACACACTGTGGTAGGAATTAATTGTCCTAGAACTGAACATGGGGCTTAACGTTCTGAAAGAATTAGGATGAAATGAGCTGGAGAATGAAATTCTAATTGGATGGAACTAATGGTGAGGTTTGCAAACACAGCATTGGGTTAAAATTTTCAGCACCTAAGTTAATTGTGAAATTTTCACTGGCAAAATGAAGTCAAGTCATAAAAAGATAAAATGGGACTATTAGCAGCATTAACAAATAAAGTCCAGTGGCTTGATCCCTAATTACAACTCCCTAATGATTAATGACATAAGAAAATAAACTTCAGAGTGTGGGATTTCAGGAAGGGCAAGAATGGTTCTGAAAGCAGATCATGGTGAACTGCTGGTCCTGGTCAGGTGACTTCACATCCCAGCTGATTCTTTAGTATAGTGCACCTACCTGTTCTTTTATGAAAACCTCAGGTAGCAAAGAGACAAAATGTTAACATCATACCTGACTGCGTCTTCTTTGAGGAATTTTAAATTAGCACAGAGGAAAGTGTTTCCCTTGAGAGCTATTCTGGCATTTTATGCCCACATATTGCAACTAGTATATGAGACCAAAGCAACATGCTTTTAATAAAACACTCCATAAATGTGGAGTAGTATGTTTCATTACCTTGGTGATAATTCTGCTTTTTTCCCTTCAGGAAAGAGAGGCATTGAACCCCACTGAGCTGATAAAATAGGCTTGAAGAATCCCTATAGTGAGAGTAACATTAACAAGGGGATTGCATAGATTTCCTATCTCAAAAGCCGGGATAGCATTTCATTATTGAAGTTGCCTGATTGCTTTGATTCAAACCCTTTCCCCAATTCCTTTATTTCTCTATTTAAAATCATTACAACAAACAAATGAACAATAACACACAACAAGCAGCAGCAATGTGGGTTGAGCTTCTCATTACCAACGACAGCTGCACAAACTTGCAGTCAAAACACCTATTTTTGAGGCAACACAAACAAAGCTTGTCATGATTCCCAGTCACCTATCAGGGTAGAGGGGACTGTGCACTTCAGGCTCTGGAGCTCTGTACTCAGGCTGGTAAAGTGTGTTCAGAATCCAGGAGAGGTGTCTGAAATCAGAGCGCCCAGCCATTCTGCTAACTATAGCAACCTATTGATCTGTTTTCATCTGCTGTTGAGTTATTATTGCCTTGGTGCATGCAGGGCCACTCTAGATTTCCCTTCTCCTAAAATAAAACTTCTCAGATGCTTGTAGAGCTGTTTCATATGGAGCTAAAGGGAAGGATGTGCTGCTAGCTCATATTAAAACTCCCCCGTCCATTAAATTTGTACCTTTTCCCATTATTAAGAGGACTTGTACTTCTCGCATCAAAAGCTATTTCTAATTCAGTGACTTGTTCCAAACCACTTCATCATTCTATGTTTCATAAAATATGTAATAGTAGCGAATTCTCGAAGTCACATTAAAATTGCTCAGTGTCTAATGTCAGCTCCAAGTTAGCCAAAGAGCAGATACTTACACCTGAAACCTGTAACTTGGTCCCTAATTCAGTGGTTTTCAAATTTTAGTCTCCATGATAATCATTTGGAAGTTTGTAAAACACACAGCTGCCTGAGAACTATGCCAAAGATACTGACTCAGTGGATCCTAGATGGACCCGGATGGGGCACAGGTGTGTGCACTTAAGGTGATTCTGTGTTATACACTGAGATCCCCCGATGAGTCAATGAGAGAGCAAAGTCATGGGGTAGGTATATTTTTAGCCCAATTCTCACTAATCCTAACATTTGGTGCCAACCTGAGTGAATCGGCATACCAATACATCCATCAAGCTAATCCCACATCCTCTACCACTCCTGCCTCAATTCCATGTGCATGGCAGTGTTAGCCTTAATTTCTTGATTAGTACTTCTGCTTCTAGCCAAAACAAAAACTATGCCTAGAATCTCATTCCAATTTGCTGGGGCACTGACACCCAAACCCAGGCAGAACCCCGTGGAAAATGAAGAGACCACTGCATATCTGAAGAAAGACTGGAAAAACAGATGATATTTCTACATATTTCATCCTCCTGGATGCATGCTATCTCCCGACTTCCATATATGCATCTCCAGATGTCTCGAGTACTCGTCTGCACCAGCACCTTCTCAATGTTTCTACTGAATGAGTTTGTTGGGGTTGAAAACACAACATTTGCCTTGTACCCCACCTGGGGAATTGCTCTTACTGTATTTCATTTTGTTGCCATGATGTCATTGGCTAGACACAGGGTCATTATAAGAAAGATTCCTATGAAACTCTTTATTGTAACTACTGTAATGATGTTGGCAAGGATGTTGTTCACTAATTTACTCAATTTCCCCTTAATAAGAATCCTTGGGGAGAAAGTCCTGTCTTGTCTTTGTACCAAAAATAGATTTAGTGCTCATGAGCAATTTATTTATTTTTTATCTCATGGACACTGAATTTTACAAGAGAGAAGGCTGTAGTGCTTGCCTGTGGCTGCTAAGAAGCAGAGACTAACACTAGTACAATGTTGTATGTTTTAAGTCATATTCTTAGCAACATTGTTCCCACTTTTATTTTCCTATTTTCTTTCATCCCGATTTTCTCTTGTTGTGTTTTTCATATTATTTGTAAGCTGCCTTAATTTCTTTTAAAAAAACAACACCTGAATTAATGCTTATTCTTGACTCCTTTCTGTCCTGCCCACCTGGGTCTAAGATAACAAGATGATTCAAAAGACAAAGGAAGAAAAAGTATCCTTATCAATAAGAATGTATTTCATATCTACCTCATGCTCAGAGAAGCTGCAACTCATTCAGGGGATTATGATGTAATACAGAGTGTTTGAGTTTTAGGTACCTACAATGTAGCTATGGAAAGAAGACTGGCACCTAGAGAACAATAGAACACAATACAAAGGGGAAGGTTAGAAACAAAGTGGTACTGGTGGTTAATACTGCAGGAGTTTGCCCAGCCGGGTGTAGCTCAGTGGTTGAGCATCGACCCAGGAACCAAGAGGTCACCGGTTTGATTCCCGGTCAGGGCATATGCCCAGGTTGCGGGCTTGATTCCCAGTGGGGGGCGTGCAGGAGGCAGCAGATCAGTGATTCTCATCATTGATGTTTCTCTCTCTCTCTCCTTCTCCCTTCCTCTCTGAAATCAATAAAAATATATTTTTTTAAAAAAAGAAAGAAAAAAAAATACTACAGGAGTTCGAAGATGGAGATTAATGAAAGCAGGAAGAATTAGACATTTTCCAAAAGAGATAGGACTTGAACTAGCACTTAGATCATGAAGATATTTTAAGGTTTTCAATGGACAGAATAAGAAAGCCATTCTGGACCAAATGAAGCATGGAGTAGAGCATGTATAGCATAGAACAGGATATAGCATGGAGTAGAGGCACAGTGAGAAGAATAGGAAGTTGAGCTGAAATAGACATGAGTTTGAAACCTGGCTTAACATAAATAAATTTCTTAACCTGATTCATTAACCTCTCAGAATTGTTTTCCTCATTTGTAAATCAGAATCATGTCTTATGAAGAGTCTCACTTTTATAAAAAGTAGAGATGGCCATTTCAAACAGCTATGCAACACCTAGTGCACCTTACGCACTCAAAAGTTAGCCATTTCTATGTCTCCTACACAGTGTCCCCTACAGCAGATGCTGCACCCTGAGAGGTGGAAAACAATTACACAGAGCTGGGAACAAATGGTGGGTGGTCTTGTAAGTTAGCAGATAACTTTGGACTTGATGGAGGAGAAACAAATGATCTATTTAAAGTTACTGAACAGGGCAGTGACATGATGAAAGCAGTGTTTAAAGAAGATTAATGTGCTCATGGAGGAAGGGAATGAAGGAGGAAATACTATGGACCTGGACAGTAACTAGAAGGCTGTCGTGCTGATAGGCACAAAGTGACAAAACACAGGATGAGGGAGGTGGCAGAGGACTGCCAAGGGGAGGCATGGAAACACTTTACAGAAAATGCTTCTTTTATTGGAGAGGATTTTGTAACTGACTACACAGGGGAACTAAATACGTCAAAGGTCAAGTCTAATCATAGTAATTAATAATTATCCATTGTTTTTCTTTATCTCACACTAGATTCTGAACTCCACAAGGGAAAACAACATTTATATCCTGTTCATCAGTGCTTAGCACAATTTTCCAGCATACAAAATACTCATAATATTTTAAAATGTATTTCACTAATGAAAAATGAATTAAATGCATTTTATTCAGGAAAAGAAATTGAATGAATGAATGAATAAAAAATAAACAATGACAGTTACAATTAATAATAATAAACATTTGTTGAACACTTTATATCGGGCATTTTGTACGACTTTACATGAACTACTTTACTTCAATCCTAACAAAATTCCTATAAGGTAGATACTATAGTTATCTCATTTAAAATGAAACACAGGAAGTTTAGGCAATTTACCCAAGGTTACTCAACTAGTAAAATGACAGAGCCAGGACTCAAACCTATGCCTGGTGATGCTAAAGCCTATACGCTTATTCAGTAGAGTGGGAATAGGTCTTACATAACGAGAAAGTCCTGTCAAAAGAAACACAGATGCTGCTGGGGCTGGTATATCTCAGTTGGTTGAGCATCATCCCAATGCACCAAGAGGTCACTGGTTCAATCACCAGTTCCATTCCTGGTCAGGGGGGTCAGGGCACATGTCTGGGTTGTGGTCTTGATCCCCAGTGACGGGGGGAGGGCGCAGGAGGCAGCTGTTCTCTCATCAGTGTTTCTCTCTCTCTCCCTCTCCCTTCCTCTCTCTCTTAAAAATCAATAAAAAATTAAAAAATAAACACAGAAGTAATGGAAACCAATTAACTTTTATATACCTTGCCTTCTATAAACATGTATTCATTATATAAATTCCAAAGGTAGATATACACTTAGGTTTAAATTGATGCCTGACTATGGATAAGCAAGGTCCCTAGAAAGAAAAAGGAGGCTCTTTGTTCTTAAGGAGAGGAAAATTGAGCAGAGGAGAGTAGATGAAACAAATAAAATAAGCCAAAGACAACAGTAGCAGATAGACTACCAAGATGCACTTGATTAAGCATGCAAGGAAGATGCAGGTTAATAAATGTTAGGATTTGGGAGGTGGGAGTGAATGCTATTGTATTCTTTATTCCAGTGCTCTCCTGATTTTATTTTCTTACTTCTTTCTGCATATACACTTCCAATTCTACTCCTCTGTTATAAGGATGTATAACACTAGTCCATTTCAAGAGTATTTTACAAAAACGCCCCCTTTCCAGGCATCTGACAACATTTTAAAATAGGTGACTTATGAAGTGAGCACATGCCATTTTCAGCAGGATAAATGGTGTTTTTGCAAATCTAGAGTAATTGCAGCCACACACAGAAACACACACACACACACACACACACACAGCCCATTTCATTCCCATGTGGGATGTCTATGTAGTAAAGAAGTTCAAATGAATTAAGAATTACTCAGTTACTACAGTTAATCTCAGTTATTACATGAGAACTAGTTCTATGAATTATTTTAGATATCACTACATTATAAGAAAAGCCATCACAGATGTTTTACAATGAGAATATTTAGAAATATGTATTATATGGTCTTCTGCCACCTTAATGAGTATATGCTAAATATGTAATTTATCTTTAAGATCACAGATTTGGCTGTACCTTAGAATCCACTGGAGAGCTTTTAAAAATACCAATTCCTTGGGTCTCGCCCCACATGAATTAAATAAGAATCTTTAAAGGTTGGGCCAAGAACTCAGACTTCCCTTTTTAAATGTCTTAGATGATTATAATGTGAAACCAGAACTGAGAACCATTATTTTAGGCCATGCCTGAGACATATTTATGAATATCAGCTATTTCTGTGTTTACTACTCATAACTAGAGAAAGTGATAAAGAAAAATTGATGGGACAACTCTAGGATGATTTAACTTGCCTACACTCCTGTTCTCTAACAGTGAGTTGGTCTTCACCCCAGTATTATTGAGTCCTCACTATGTGTCAGTGAAATAGGAATTTTAGGGAAATATAGGCAGGTTTAGAGAATTTTTAGAATTGGGGTCCATGGAAAAAAACATAGGGCTACAGAAGGGGAGAGGATACATTTTCATAAGACAAAGACCAGGTGCAGTTATATTTCCACAAGACAAGGGAGCAGCAACGGTTGCATTTACATAAGACAAGGAAGCAGCAACAGGTATATTTCCATAAGACAAGGGAACTGGAAGTAGCCAAAAAAGGTCTATATTTACAAAATAAAGAATAAGGAAGAAAGCCCAGAAGGAATAGGAGGACAATGAAGGAGGAGGGCCTCAGGAGTCACTATAGTAACCAATTCGAAAGGGAATATTGACCAATCAGAGGGGATATCAGGACACAGGAACTACAGCATTTTAAACCATGGAAACAGGAAGTCGGTGGGACCCTTTCCCCCTCCCCACATGGGAGTCTGTACTTGTTCTTCAATAAATCTCCACCTTTGCTATACTACCCTCTATCCGTGGATTCATTCTTCGACTCCGGAGGGAAAAAAATCTGGGTTCCAGTCCAAAAATTCTGTACCATTAGGGACATTTCTCCAGTGTATACTTCTCTATACACACAGCTTGGTCTCTGTTGAAAAGGACCAGTCACTTAGAGAAATTTTTACAAATCAACTGATGAATGGAAGTATATCCAATCCTTAGTTTTCCACCCATCACATCCAGGTTCATTCTGGTTACTCAGGAGCTGGTTCCTCATCATAAAGAATTGAAGGTTATGGCTCACAACTGGTTCAGATTCCTGAACCAACCTAAGAATTAGAAAGTTCTAGAAGTAGATAATGCCATAGACCAGTGGTCGGCAAACTCATTAGTCAACAGAGCCAAATATCAACAGTACAACGATTGAAATTTCTTTTGAGGGCCAAATTTTTTAAACTTAAACTATATAGGTAGGTACATTTTTATTAACTTAATTACGGTACTCCTAAGCTGGCCTTTGCTAAAAACGTCTTCAATCTGATTGAGGTACGTTCGCTGAGGTTGACCCCTTCCAACTCTCCCATCCACACTCGTCTTGTATACTTGTTTCGTCTATCTCCTTTCTGAAAACTGACTTCTGGTTTTCATGGGCCACGAAGTTTCAATTGCACTGTACGTGCACGCCCGCACGTGGTATTTTGTGGAAGAGCCACACTCAAGGGGCCAAAGAGCTGCATGTGGCTTGCGAACCGCGGTTTGCCGACCACTGCCATAGACTATAATCTCCTGGATGTTTTCTTTGTGCCAGGGACTGTACTAAGTGGTTTCTACAACATTATCTTATTTGATGCCTATAAGAACTCTAGGACTAAGTGTTTTATTCAGGGTCCTATCATTAAAGCTAAAACTATGATATGTCAAACCAAAAGGATTAACTTACAGGGAATTTGTTACACAAGTATTAGATGACTGAAAGAGAAATGAAAATGCTGACGTAGCCAAGGTATTAGTAAGAAGTAGCTAACAGCCCTTTGGATGGAAGAAAAGGGAAGATGTGGGGTTAATAGAAGTTATAAATTCAGAGAAGGAACCATCACACAGCTGGCACTCAGAAGGCTGAAGGGGCATGACTACTAGAGGCATCAGTAGAAGGCTGAAGTCCAGAGCCTTCCAGTCCCATGCTGCTGAAGAGATGCTAATAGGATCAGAAAATAGGAAGGTGATCCTTTCTTCCTACCTCCCATCTTTTAATCTCCCACAGTGTCTTCCATTGGCAGAACCTGACTAGAAGTCAGCTGATAAATGAAATTGAGAAATGTGGTCCAGAGTTCCATCTCCAGCACTGCAGAACAGTATAGAAAGGGAATTGGAGATGAGAGACAATAGGCATATAAATAGCATTGATAGGTATCATCATTTCCCTGTTTTAAAGAGGTTTAGTGAAAAAAGTAACTTTCCCACGGCTACACAGTTAGCAAGTAGAAGAGATGAGATTCAGACTGAAATCTGTTACCACATCTACACTTCCAACTACTATCCAACATTGCCTTCCATGTGATACAGCCTTAAGACTTTTAACCTCTATTAAAATAATCACATTCTTTCATGAAAGTTAATATTTATTGAACATTTTCCATGTGTCAGGTTTTGAACTAAATTCTTTACATGAATTAGTTTTTTTAACTTTCATAATAATACTGTGAGATGGGTACTATGTCATTATTATCGTTGGTGGTAGTATAACATGGTGATCAATATCATGGGTCATGGCTCAGGATTTTCAAGTACCTGGATTCAAATCCCATTATCACTTATTAGCCTAAAGTACCCTAGTTATTTAACTTTCTATGCTTCAGTCCTTTATGTATAAAATGGGTTTATTAATAATACTTAGCTCAAACACAATTGTGGGAATAGTTAAATGAGATTATTTATTTAAGTTCCTGGAATACTGAGTATTTGGTACCAGCTACAATTGTTATCCCCACTTTAAAGGTGATAAAAATAGAGCAGTAGGAGATTAAATAAATTTCCTAAGATAGAGCTTAAAAGTGATATAATAAGTTTATAAGTGATACAACTACAGTATTTGGATTCCAGACTCCAGTTCCTTAATCACTATAGTATAATTTATCTTGTAAGTTTTACAAAATAATTTCTAATTCTTATATAATATTGCAATAAATATAACAAACACTTTATAAAATGTAGCATGTGCTAGGCATTATATATACCAATAATGTCTAAGTACTTATATATCTTAATTTATTCAGTGCTCACAACTCCATGAGAAAAATATATTATCCCCAGATTACATATTACAAGATAAAGGCATTGTGATATGAAGTAATTTACTGGAGGATACATAGTAGTAGCAAGACCAAATTTCTTAATGAATAGTCTAGTGAAAAATAGGCTTCACCAACTCCCTTTTATCAATAAAGAAACTGATGCTCAGAGAGGTGCCTAATTCCAGGTCAAGCAACAAGTGAGTAGAAATGCAAAGAATCTTTCCATTGCTACCACCATATCCTGGACACTTTTCACTGGCCCACGTTGCTAGCAAATTCTTTGCCAAAAAAAAAAAAATGAAGTTTCCTTTAGAGTCATCAATAATATAAATCTGCTAACCCATAAATGGAATTTTCTTTATTCCTATATTATCTATTATATAACCTTTATTCTGCTTCAGAAATTTGTTCATATAGATGACTAGGATATATATTTCAATAAATGTTTTTTTTAAAACATGACTTCACAGAGATTTGGTTTAGATCAGTGGTTCTCAACCTTCCTAATGCCGCGACCCTTTAATACAGTTCCTCATGCTGTGGTGACTTCCAATTTCATTGTTACAAATTGAACGTAATTAAAGCATAGTGATTAATCACAAAAACAATATGTAATTATATATGTGTTTTCCGATGGTCTTAGGCGACCCCATGAAAGGGTCGTTCGACCCCCAAAGGGGTTGAGACCCACAGGTTGAGAACCGCTGGTTTAGATTAAGATCTTCTAATCTGAATTTTGTTGAAATTTAATGAGGAAAGTATAGCCCACAGAATAGTTGAGATAGAGAATATCACCTTGGTAAGATTCTCAGACAAAGCCTGGTAGGACTTAACCTCCAAGTGAAGGAGATTCAACATTGATGCTTTTAATATACTGATAATGTTGATAATAGAAAAGACACAGTATACTGAATGCAAACTAATCTCAAACTATGCCAACATTAGGAGCTTTATCCTCTGAAGAAAAAAGAGCTACTGTATGAAGAAAACTAAGAAATAAAAGATTGAAATGGAATTTTCTCACATGGGAAAAAGATTTTGGAGAAAGCTCTGTATATTCAGCAGCAATGAGTCAGGAAGGCCATGATGAAAAAGGGGAGGAAGAATCAGAAGATCTGTACTAAGAACCAAATGTAATATGGAAGATCATTTTCTCACTAAACATCTACAACATCTGATAAGCCATAAGAAAGCTATCCTATACAATAAAAGCCTAATATGCTAAGTGTCTGGTTGTCTGGTCGTCCGTTCAACCAATCAAAGGGTAATATGCTAATGATATGCTAAGGCCGCTCAACCACTCCCTATGACATGCACTGACCACCAGGGGACAGACAGTCAACCGGTCGACCAGTAGCTATGACATGCACTGACCATCAGGGGGCAGACGCTCTGAATGGTAGGTTAGCTTGCTGCTGGGGTTCAGCTGATCAGGACTGAGCAAGACAGGCCAGACATGCCCTGGAGCCCCCCAGTGGTCTCTCCTCAGCTGGTTAGCCTCCTGCGTCCCTCCCCGGCCCTGATCGTGCACCAGTGGGGTCCCTTGGCCTGGCCTGCACCTTCTAGCAATCCAGGACCCCTCAGGGGATGTTGGAGAGCCGGCTTCGGCCCGATCCTGCAGGCTAGGCCGACGGATCCCACTGGTGCACGAATTTGTGTACCAGGCCTCTAATAGATACATAACACACACAGTGACCATCCTGATATTGCCTCTAAGATGTGGCCTCTCTGTGACCACTGGGGGCACTTTGGTGAAGACATGCTCCACCCCTAACTTTGTTTTTCCTATTTCCAATCATAGGTTAGACTTCATATCTTTTTTGTTATAAGTTTAGGCTATCTCAGCAATAATGTCCAGACATAAAAACCTTTGCCGATATTTTCAATGATCTATTTTGAAGTTCACTCATGCATCAAGTCTCCATTTTTTTCTTTTTAAAACTGTAATCATAGTTAGAAATCAGTATCTTCTCCTTTGTTAAATATATAATTATATTCCTTAACTGGGTGGTTTTGTCAAAATAATTATTTAAGTTCATCTTGTTTATTCAGTTTTCAACAATTTACATTACAGACATATTCTATTGGTAGTGTCATGATAGTTTTGGGGAGCTTGGTTAGTAACACTTTGACCCAATCTTCCTGTGTGAACTGGAATAACTTTTTCAGTTAGGAAAGGAAAACACGATGTCACAAGAACATGGAAATTCGTAGCCTGGTCAATAGCTCCCATTACTCTCAGAAATATGCCAATGAAACAAAATGCTAAAGAGCAATTCTTTTAATATTGCCACCCTGCACCTCTCTTACAGTTACAGACCTGAAATTTTACAGGACACACACTGTAGAAACATCTGGGGACAGAATGGACTCTTGTTGGAACGAAAGAATTGATCCAATAGGAAATTAATAAACATAAAAAGTAGGTCCCTTCAACTTTCCAACAAGTATTCAATTATTTTCTTTAAGAACTTGTAAGTCTATTTTTATGCTTAGTTTTATTTCTTCAAGGGAAGATCACTGAAAAGATTACTTCATAATTCAATAAATTTTATTTTTAATACAGTTCACACATACTTCATTTAAATATTCTCATTTGCAATTCTGCCTCATTGCTCTTAATAGCATTTCATTGTTTTATACAAATATGTTTTCCTCCTCAACATTTAGCCTCTTCAAATAATATCAGAGAACTATTAACTCTCCCTTGGTTTCTGCTCAGTCAAGCTGTGTGTAATTAGCTCCTTAAATCTTTTCTTTAAATAACTCTCTCCATTCTCTTAGTCTGTGGTGAATTCTCTGAAGTTTCTTTAACTTACTGGCATTTATTGAACTGCATTACATCTGGCTTTCCAATTGTACTCCCAAAACTATGTACAGTGCACTTGATTAACCACCCTGCAGAACCTCCACGGGGAATTTAGAGCACCAGCAGGGTTACATGACATAGTTCATATGTAACCTGCAGGCTACCAGGAATATAAAACAACAGAGATAAAAGGTCAGAATCCTCAAGCTCCCTCAAGTCATCAAAAGGGCACCTATGCAACCATGACTCAATCAGCAACTTTTAACCAGAAAATTTTATATTTTAACCAGAAATACTGGCCATGCCCAAGAGTTCATCAAGTAAACTTTGAATGATATTGAGAGAGAGACTAAGGGAAAAGGAATGAAATAAAGGTAGAGAGACACAGGCAACCCAGAGACAGAATGCTTGGAGCACACACTTTAATTTTGTTTAAAGTGAATCAACATGCATTATATGAGAAAGATGTGTAGGCTATCTGGTTGCAAAATTCATCACACTCCTGATCACCAGATCCATCTGATCTGAATGTATCTGAGTTCCAAGTCCTCCGAGACAGGGAATGAGTCTATCATAAGTACCAAAAACATTTCTTGAATGAATAAATGAATTAATGGGTGGGTGGTTAGATTGAATCTCTTTTCTTCCCTTACTGCCCACTCCCCCCTGCTCCCAAGCTGTAGGTGGCCCACATTTCAAGAGAACAGGATTGTTCTTTGATCAAAGTTATAAAGTGATGCCACCCACCTGATAGAACTCCTAATCTATTATGTGATTTTCATACGAGGTCCTACACTGTGGTGCAGAGAAAAGAAAGATAAGACAAAAACTAAAATACATGACAAGATTTAAGGTACATTTTAATATAATGATAGGGAAAAAAGAAACAATTTTGTACAAAATGAATTGCCCAATAAACAACAAAAAAGATCAGAGAAAGAAGGGAATATCGATTCTAACTGGATTCTTGGGACCAAATAGAGGCTTAGGTGAAAATCAGGGGAAGGAAAGAGGAAGTAATGTTCAGGGAGATGATCAGTACAGCATGGAGGTTAAGAAAAGAAGCTTTTAGCCATGTAGGCAATAATCTGAATCCCAATTCTGCAGTTTGCTAGCTGTATAACCTTAGACAACTCAATCTCTCTACCACTCAATTCCCTCTTTGGTAAAATGTGCATAATAATAATAGTCAACAGTTCTGAATGCTCACTGTGTGCCAAGCAAAATATAAATGCTTCCCATGAATTAACTCATTTAATCCTTACAAACTCCAGGAACTGGGTATCATAAAAAGAGATAATTCATTCAAATCACTTAGAACAGCGCAGAGCACATGGTAAAGATTAAAACAGGTTAGCCATGACTATCATTACATCATTATTACCATTTTGAAGATAATAAAATGCAGTACATAGAGGAAGGTTTTTTGACCAAGATCACACACACTGTAACTGGCAGAAACAAGATTTGACTCAGAAAGTCTGTTTCTAGAGACCAAGCAACTAACTTCTTCACAGCATTGCCTTTATTAATAAACTAATAGCTATAGTATGTGCCTTAGAAAGTCTTAAATATTAGTGATTGTTCTTATATTGCAGAGTACACAAGAATTATAGTCAGGGACAGAAACCATTCATTCACTTAACCAAAATATAGAGAATATCTACATATACTTGGCATCAGAGTCCTGGGGTCATAAATGTAAATGTAAATAAATGTAAACTTGTGTTCCTTGCTCACAAGCTGCTTAAAATATATAAAGGAAAGTCAAATTTATAAATAAATAACTGAAGAACTCTGAGAAGTGCTCTATAGAAATGATGATAAGGAAATTACACCTACCTCGTTGAGTAGTCATGAGAATTAAATAAAGTTGACATGTGTCAAATTCTTAGACTAGTACCTGGAGCATAGTACTTAGTGCATTAGCTATTACTGACTTTATTGTTATAATCCTTTGAGGGGTGGTATACTCCTAAAGAAAAAGAGAGCAGAAGAAGTAAATTGATGATCAACTCCCAATTTTGTCTTGTTTGGATCAGTCTTTTTTGTTTGTTTGTTTAATGTGAATGAATTCCAGCATTTAAAAATTAGAAGATCACATAAAAATCCAAATTTCCAGTGTCTCCTGAAAGCACACTTCTGTGTGGCAAACATTGAATAAGACCTGGTGTTTAACTAGCTCAGAAGGTCCGGACGTCCTCATCTTCCTGTATGGTATAGAGACCAACTTGAAAACAGAAGGCCCAGGGCCTCAGTTGCACACACCTTGTGAAAAAACAATGGGCCCAGCTGATGTGGCTCAGTGGTTGAGCATCAACCTATGAACATGCCCAGGTTGCAGGCTTGATCTCCAATGGGGGGCATGGAGGAGGGAGCAAATCAATGATTCACTCTCATCATTGATGATTCCACTTCTATCCCTCTCCCTTCATCTCTGAAATCAATGAAAATATATTTTAAAAATAATAATATGGGCTGCTGGCCTGAGGACATACAGATATCCCCTTTTAGATCTATAATTTTGCAAAAAATTTATTAACAGTCTTATAACTTTAGTCACAATTATGAATAAATTTTCCCCATTTTTATATATAAGTGGATAGTGCTAAATCTCTAAAGAGGTGGGAATAAAGGCACTGGCAGCCTTTTTTACTCCCATAAATTGTAGCCAAATCAGATAATAGATCATCTCATTTTAAAAAAAAAAAGGAGGGTTCCTCAATAAGTTAAAAAAAGATTATCATATGACCCAGCAACTCCACTATATTCATAGCATAACTATTCATAATAACCAGAAGGTGAATACAACCCAAATGTCTATCAACTGATGGACAAAATGTGATATACCCATACAATGGATTATTATTCAGAAGTATTGATACATGCTGCAACAGGGATAAACCTTGAAATTATTATGCTGAGTGAAAGAATCAGGCATGAAAGCCCACAATTGTGTGATTACATTGATAAGACATAACCAGAACAGGCACATTCATAGAGACAGAAATAGAAAGGAGATTAGTGGTAGCCTGGGGATGAGAGAGGAGGAAATGAGGAGTCGCTGCATTAATAGATAACGTGGTTTCCTTTGGGTGATGAAAATGTTCTGGAACTAGTGTTGATGTTTGAAAATCACTGTGAATATACTAAATGCCATTGCATTTTATATTTTAAAGTGGTTAAAATGGTAAATAGTATATATTTTACAACAAAATTAAACCTTTGTTCAGAGGACTTAGGTTCTCAAAGTGCAGAGGATTTGTTATCTCTTTTCAAAGTATCTTTGCTCAGTAAGCTTTTCTTGAATAAACGGATGGGTCAATCATCACTATGTGAGTGAATATCAAATAATTTCTGAGCAAAAGGAAGTGCGACCTGATTATTCCTCAACAAAGGCAAGTGTCATTGAAATGAAAAATATTTTCTGACCAAGAAAACATGTGGGTATGTTTGCCACTATAAATGTAAAAATGAATTCATTAAACCAAAGGTTTCCCAACTCCTCTTCTGAGGAGGTAACAATGAGCAATCACATATCCAGAACCTTTTCTGACACGGGCAGTGAGTCTGAAATTGGCAGAAAGGCATGCCTGGAAACCAGGTGCTGTGACAAATATACTCTACTTCCAGCACCCACCAAAGAAAAGCAATGTCTGAGGGGCTCCCAGCCTTGACTTTCCAAAGGACCACTTCACTCCACATTAAAGTCATCGTATATTTAAAGGTAGCTCTGCTATACCCTGTTTCTTTGTACTTCCCATTCTAAATATCCCTGTCTCCCAACTCTTTCCTTCTATACTATGGTTTCCATTCCATTAAGCAACCTGCACACCCTTCCTTGGATACCCTCTAGTTTCTTCATGTCCTTAAAAGACAGTATCAAAAAACTAGGCTCAGGGTTCCACATGCAGTCCATAGGGTACCAGAGAAGAGCTTCCAGAGTTCTGGAAATGATACTTCTATTAGTGCAGTTTAAATTTCTATTTACTTTGGGGATAACCATGTTATCTAGTCTCCTATTGGGTTTGTTGCCAAATAAAACTTGGAGATGATTTTCTTTTTCAAAAGGCAAAAGGAAGAGACATAGTCATATCATTATATCCCAAAGAAGAAGCAGGAGGTAGGAGTAGGGAGAGTAGGTCTGGAAAGGCTGGAGAAGGAGAGTGATACAAGCTGCTTTATGGATCTGGACTCCTAAGACTCAGACCACTGTGTTTTCCACTCTTCAACAGCCATGCATGTCATCATAAAGCACTGGCTATAATATTGAGATGTACTGTCCAGGCACTGTCCTAAAACTTGTGCCAACACTGCCTCATTCAATTCTCACCATAATGTCATGAAATAGGTTTGCAGAAATAAAGTCACTGCCCAAGTTGGCACAGACACTTTGTGACAAAGCCTCGATTCAAACACAGGTCTTCCTGACGCCATAAAAAATGGTGCATAGAGGTACTATTGAATGGGTTAATCTGCTGGACACAGTAAGTATTCCTGCCAGAGTTGGTCCTGCCATGTCTGACAGCAGCATACAGTCCCTGTACCAGAGACTTAAGATCTAGAGGACCCACAAACATTTCTAGTGAGTTGGCCATTTGGGCACCATTTCGAAAGGCAACATTACAGAGACACTAACATCCTCAAAAGCACCATATTCACTCAATATAGAAAAAGGAAATAAACCTTCACTACCTACCCATTTAGTAGACTAGACAGCTGCCTAATGGTCCTCTCCAAAGACATGTTAAATCTACAAACTGAAATTGGTAAAACCATTTTAGTAGTAGAATTTTTCTTAGACAAATCACAAGAAAATGCCCACACAATGAGGTGAAAAATGTTAGCGCTAGAAGAGATACGAAAAGTCTTAAAGTAATTACAGAAGTCAGTTCTGTCTCCTTCGCTTAGCAGTGATTTGGATATATATATATTTGGGGGTGGGAAGTTAATTCCACTTAGATATACATAGACCGTTATCATACTTCACTGCTTTCTCATTGTTTAAGCAGTCTCCTGGTATTCATCAACCTCCAGAATTTTCATCATATGAGAAGTACCCAGTAAAGGATTTGTCTTAAAGCTTTACTTACATAGTGAGTAGTCCACTTATGTACATTTATTTGTGGTGGGTGATGGGTAGGTAAATAGAACTTAGGGTTTAGGCTGTCATATCCCCAAGCCATGCCTTGGAGATATACTGGTGCTGTGGAGAGAACAGTAATCTGACAAACAGGAGACATGGCCCATATTCTGTCACCTAATCTCTTTGTATCTCAGTGGTTTCCCCTTTAAAATGAAAGAGTCAGACAAGTTCACTTCTAAGTCCATCCTATGTATAAAGTTGTATGACCTTAAGAAAGTGAGAGGTCTTTTTATATGCCTGCAGTGAAAAATCACCATGCTATATTTTCCTAACATTATGGATCATACATAGTCATATAGCATTTCAACAGGCCTTTCTTATATCATACTATTTTGAGATATGAAAGATCAGTAATAGCAGGAAAGCCACCACGAATGGTCTGCATGCTCGCCTTTGCAATATTAAACTCTCAAAATCAAAGAAGATGACAAGAGGTGACATCCAGGAAAAGAAGGCAATTCTCAGAAAGGCAGTTTAATCTAAGTGTGACACTTCTGGTATATTAGTATCTTGCAGAAAATCATGTATTTGATGTATGGTCTTTACATTTCAGTTTTACAGAACTGAGAAAGTAAGGAATCACTTCAGGATTTACTATTTAAAGTGTTCAACAAAGGATCATTTAAATCAAACCCTACAAATGTGTAGGTAACACTAAAGTTTAGTATCCTCCTTTATCAATTCAAACTTATACATGTTGCATTTCTATAAACATGGATGTTTTTTAATCATCTAATTTCTATATATTCATCAACTATAAATATATTGTCCTTAATAGGAACTTCTTCATGTTTCCATAGTAAGTTGACAGCCAAAAAATAAAAAAATTCTGAATCTAAAAAAGATCTTAAAATTCAAGTTGTAAACACTTGATTAGAGAAAAAGCAAGCTTGTTTTTATTGTATAATAATAGTAGAAATGATCTTTCTCTTTTTTTTGTTAATCCTCACCTGAGGATACTTTTTTTTCACCCCATTGATTTTTAGAGAGAGTGGAAGAGACAGAGAGAGAGAAACATTGATGTGAGAGAGACACATCAACTGGTTGCTTTGGATCGAGCCTGCAACAAAGGTACATGCCCTTGACTGGAATTGAACTTGGGACCCCTCAGTCCCCAGGCTCACACTCTATCCATGGAGCTAAACCATCCAAGGCAGAAATGATCTCTTAATATTTATAGAGTATTTTATGCTGTCATTTAATGCAAATTAAAAGCAATAATTTAAATTTCATTAAAAATTCATTAACATCACTTCATAGTCTAAAGAAAAGAGTAACTTAAAAGGATTCATGTTTATGAAATAATGCTTCTAGAGCAGCCGTGGGCAAACTATGGCCCGCGGGCCGGATCCGGCCCGTTTGAAATGAATAAAACAAACAAACAAAAAAGACCGTACCCTTTTATGTAATGATGTTTACTTTGAATTTATATTAGTTCACACAAACACTCCATCCATTATTTTGTTCTGGCCCTCCGGTCCAGTTTAAGAACCCATTGTGGCCCTCGAGTCAAAAAGTTTGCCCACCCCTGTTCTAGTGCTTATATAGTAAATATGCCACTTTTTAAAAAAGATTTTATAATCATAAAAAGTGATATCTTATAAAGTTGAAATCAAGGAGTATTCCTTAAATTCCTGTGTATATAACTAAGATTGAAAATGTTCTTAAATAAATCTTAAGGAATATTAAAAAATAAACTACAAAGGTGTAGCAATTTTAGATTAATCAGTCAGTTTGCTAAAAGAAATAAGGAATCTCTTCAAGTACATTCTCTGAATGTCCATGTTTCCATGGCAACTATCTCTTTCCTACTTCCTAATATCATCATCAATCAATATTTTATGGTAATTGTTTCCATGGGAATGTGAACTCGTATATTTTTTCCCTAGCCTAAATCACCATCTTCCTAAAATTTGAACCAGAAATATATAATATTTTGGCAAAGATGCATTTAGAGTACCCAGCATTTTGGGACACATTATTTTTAAGTGGCTTATTATCAATTTGGGTTTCACTCTATCACCTTTCACCGCCCCCCAGCTTCCCATTCCATCTCTACTTCTCCCTGCCATCCTCCCGTACACTGACACATTCTTTTTTCTCCAGCTCACAAATCTGTCTCTTCCACCCTCAAAGCCTTGCCTCCATGAAGTTACAGTCTATATATAGTAACAAGAACACTTCTATATTCCAATTAAAAACTGCAACAGACCTCCTGAAAAAAAAAGATTATATACAGACACTCTAGTTTAACTCATTTATTTAGTGCTTGCCCTGCATGTTCCAGGCATTGAACTAAGCTCCTGTGGAGGAGGAGGCAGGTAAACTGCCTCAAAAGAGTTTACAATTTTTGAAAGGTGTACGGACATGAAACAGATATTTTCAGAGTAGCAAGTGTACAGAAATACTGTTTACCGTAATCAAGATTTCACAGTCCTGTTGGATAAGCATACAAATACCAACACACACACATACACACATGTAAATGCAAGCATAAAAAAGCATGGAATCAATATGATAACAGAGGTTTGCACAAAAAGAGAGAGTAAATCTGATTTTTAATAATCATAAATAAATATCATCAGAATTCCACCCAAAATGGTTTAAATGAGAGAATATCATGAAGGGGCTACTTGCAAAGATGATATTTAGCCTTCTCCTGGAAGTTTTTTCTAACCAAGATAGTCACTGTCCCCTAAAATTAAGATTAACTTAGGTATCACTCTTATACCCCATGACATGTTGTTATATATCTATGCT
The DNA here is from genome assembly GCF_000147115.1 of Myotis lucifugus. Classification (NCBI taxonomy): domain Eukaryota; kingdom Metazoa; phylum Chordata; class Mammalia; order Chiroptera; family Vespertilionidae; genus Myotis; species Myotis lucifugus. The sequence goes on along the minus strand of NW_005871111.1, from coordinate 4,642,266 downwards.
AGTATTTATCATACTCAATTTTAGAGATTTTCTTTTCTGTGCCCTTATTAGACTTATGATCTGGAAGAGTATGGCCAGTTTATCTCCATATTAGTACTGTGTGAACATAGTATGTGTTCAATAAATATGTGGCCTCTACTGGAAAACAGAATCATAAATCATTAGAAATATAATGTCTAGAAATTAGCATGATAAAAAGTTAAAATGCAAAAATGTGCTATGGGAGAACTGAGAGTAGCAAATCATGCAATGATAATCAAGAAAATTGTCTCAGTGAGTGGTGACAATTTGAGTTATCCTTCAAAGTGTGGTTAGGATTTCATAATCACACAGCAATAAGGCAAGGAGGGTATTTCAGGATGAAGGGAACATAATGAGTGGCAGCATGGAAGCAGGAAAGTAATAGAGCATTCTTAGAGAAGGATATGCATTGATTATTGCCTTTGACAATAATGGGAATAAAGTTGATTGGAACTGTGGGTCTGAGGTAGATGGTTGATGAACATCAATACTCAAGTTGAAATAGAGAGTAGGTAGCCATGTAAGGACACAGCAGGGAGGTAACACAGTCACCAAACGGAATTAGACCTTATCTGAAAACCATGCTTAGAAGGGCTCCTGCATGTTCTACTCCCGCTCTGTTGAAGAATTCTTACTGCATTTCCCAGTTAAGTGCTCATCTGGTTCTAGTACCAATTTATATATTTAAAAGTTTTATTTGCTATCTATATCTTATAAAAGACTGGAATTCTTATAATTCAAGACTTCAAGAAGACAATACAAAATTAATTCAAAATGATTTAGCCACACTGTGAGGTAAAATCTACTACGTACAGTCACCAAACAGTAAACTGAACATATACATAACTACTACAAACCATAAATAATATATTTGTGGTTCTGGAATGAAGGCATTGGTCAAACAATGGGAAAATCTAAGTCCTGATCCCATTTTGGATTTTCCTTTTCTGGGATCCTGGATTGGTCTCCCTGAGTGCCCCATTATATATCTACATCCCATTCAGCCTATATTATAATGATTTTATACAAAGTTATGGTTTGTATTAATAATTATGTTTAAATAAAAATGTTTATCATATTTCCACCTGCAATTGTTCAAAATATATTAATTAATATAGCAAAACATATATTATTTATTCAATCCCAAAGTGTGTTATTTTAAGATGCAGAATTAATTTAATAGCTTCCCTATACCCAGGTGGGAAATAAAACAGCCTCAAGTGTAAGATCCATCCCAAATTCAGAAATTCTGAAATATACATTTTGAAAGGGGGGAGGTGAGCATACTTTGGATTTAAAAAATATGGTAAGTCACCTGGACCAGGTAGCTCAGTTAGCTGGAATGTTATCCTGTACACCAAGAGTTTGCAGGTTTGATTCCTATCAGGGCACATACCTAGGTTGCTGATCCCTGGTCAGTGTGTATGGAAGGCAAACAACCAATGTTTGTCTCTCACATAAATATTTCTCTCTCTCTCCCTTCCTCTGTATCTAAAAATAAATTTAAAAAATCCTCCAGGGAGCCATTGCTCTCAAGATTTTAGAATTCTTCACCAACTCTGCTTCTATAGTTTTAGCTATTGGTTCATTTTAATAATTGCTGCACAAATCTCCATGGAGGTTTTGTCTCTTTAAATGCTTGCTATGCAAAATGCTTGCTGATTCTAACCCTGTTTCCCTGGGAGTAGCCTCACTGGGTTGTTTCTACTCTCCATTGTTCTTTCACTGAGAGTTCTCTAAACTGTGTTGTATTTCTGTCTTTTTAGTGGAAAAAGAACAATTATAGATATAGCCCCCTCAAGGGGTACTGATTTTTGGCTGCTGTATCTTATCTGTTCCCTAGCTTTAGCAGTTTAAGATTTTTTGCATGTATAATTATCACAAAATAAAAACAGCAGTTATGATGTATCAAACACTATGCACTGAACCAAAAAAATTACATTAATTTTCCTGCTAAATTTTCACAGCAATGTTATAAAATTTCCATTATATTCTACATTTTACATATAAGAGAACTGCGTCTGAGATCAAGTAGCATGCCTAAAATCATACAGCCAGTTAGGAGTTGGAGCCAAAATTCACATGCAAGCCTTTGGAATTCTAAAACCAACATTTTAAATACTGGGTTTCATATGGTATGCCTTCAGAAGATTAGTGTGGGAAGGTGACTGAGACATAAGATATAAGACATTGAAAAGCAGAAATGGACTTGAAGCCATAACTTTGTAGCCAGAGTGAAGAAACCCAAATGGAATTGATGTGCATAATGATATTCTGCAGCTTTTTAGGAATATATGTATCTACCTAAAATGTTCCAATGTTATTGGCATTTTTCTCAATGTTGACACATCACATCTGCATTAACATTTCAAAAAAGCTAGCACTGAAGTCTGGTAGTTAAATTCAAGGGCAAAATCAGTTTTGTTTATTCAGCAGTAATACTAGAATCATTTCCTACTTAAATTGGAAATAACATTTTTAAACACTTAGGAAATTTGTATAAAAATACTACTCATCAATCTGCAAGACTTCAGGGCAAGCTTTTTATTTTCTTATAATAATCAATGATACAAAAATAAATGCAGATGATTGTATTTGATTGCTTAAAAACAGTAGATTAAAAGAAAATCACAGCCATATAGCTCTTATGACAAAATTTATTGTGTTTAATATATGTCTCTTTCTAGTTTCCACTATATCTACATAACTCCAAACATATATAGCTAACTGAGGAAATGGGAGAAAGGTTATCTCATACTAAGTACTAAAAAATTAATTAAGGATCTGAAAATACTCATCACAAAAATTAAAAATTAAGTTCTTGATAAGAACTGAATAAAGGAATAAATTATCAGATTACATATGCATACTTTATTTTTATACATACAAATTACTTTTACATTTTTTAAAAAAAAATACATTTTTATATACTTCAGAGAGAAAGGGAGAGGGAAAGAGAGATAGAAACATTAATGATGAGAGAGAATCATTGATTGGCTGCCTCCTGAATGCCACCCACTGGGATTTGAGCCAGCAAAACAGGCATATGCCATTGACTGGAATCAAACCCAGGACCCTTCAGTCTACAGGCTGATGCTCTATCCACTGAGCCAAACCAGCTAGGGCTTTTACATGTTTATTTCTTTCATTCATTCAAATCTTTGTTGCTGGAAGGAAGAACAAGGACATCCAAAAGAAAACTGGTTTTTCTAAGATAAAAACTATTAATGCATATACACATATAAAAGCAACACAAAGCTATCAGTTAACCTTTTGGTACTAAGGTTAAATGATAGTAAAACTCTAACACATAAGGGTGGTATTAGGACTCAAAACTCTAACACATAAGGGTGGTATTAGGACTCGATAACCCCAATATCTAATTAATTATGAACCTAGTAAACACATAATAAGCACATGCGTTATTATTCACTGAGTATGTACCTCTTAAAAGCTACACTGGATAATAGATAAAACACTGGACAAGTAATTTAAGAATTGAATTTTCGTCTCCACTCTGCTACTGACTAGTTGAATGACCTGGGAAAGTTAGCACTTTTCTGACACTCTCTCTTCTGAATATGAGAAGGTAGGACTCTATGACTTGATTTCTAACATTGCTTTCATCACTAACATTCTATGATTATATTATGTAATCACACAACATAGAATGTCAAAGAAGTATAGCGTACTTCTACATTCAAAGCACAAAATAGACTTATTAAAAAAAGAAGAGCAACATAAAAAAGACACCCAGATAATGTTTATTTGTTTTGTTTTGCTTTCCTTTAGTTATAAATCCTAGATCATAAGGTTTCCCCAACCCAAGTTATCCTAAACTGAAATATACTTATAACACAGATTATAACAGATTATTTTAGCAATTCTAAAACACACATTTTGGTATTTATGAAATCAGAATGTTGCTTCAAATTGATAACATATATTCAATGACATATACTAACAGTCACTCAATAAATATTTTGTTCCATGAATGAATAAATGCATGAAATAATAAAAGACTGATGTGAACTAAAAACAAGTTGATTTTAGTCTTTAATTTCATGTATCTTGATTAATGATACAAGAAGGGATTTCTTTCATGTTTAAAATAATCAATTTAATATACCATTTTTGAAACATATTCATATGTCATGTTGGGCTTTGATTTAAAATACTAAAATAAAATTTTATATACAGAAATCCAAAAAGTACATAAAATGTTTTAAATATTAATAATAAAATCACATCAACAAATTGTAATTGTACATTTATTATCAGTTAAAAGCAACCAAATTTTTTATCTTGTTCCCAGATTCATGCTAGAGAGTTCTAAAATCAGAAAAGCAAAAATAGCTTAGGAAAAAACCTAAAATTTTCTGGAGTTTTAAACTTCTGATTTTGCAAGAAATGAGGAAGACAAAAAAAAAGCTTATTCAGAATATTTTTAAACAAATGCTACTAATAATTATGAATTGGCACTTAAGTTGAAACATATGTTGTAACATTCTAATAAACATGGGAGAGAAGAGTACAGAGTCCAAGAAATGAGTAAGACATACTGCAACTATAGAGTTTCATACAGGTAGCAAGAAAAAACAGCCTTCAGAGTCAAAGAAAACAGTAGACCACAAGAACAAGAATTTATGAGACCACTACTGATTAATGGTCTAAGAAAGAAACTCCACTTGACTTCCATTTGGATGTGACCAATGGTAAACACCAGCAAGAAATTGGAGAACAAAAGTGATAGAACAAGGATATTTCTTCTGGATGCTCCTCTAGCTCTCCTTTCTTTTTCTTTTTTCTCTTCTCTTCTCTTCTCTTCTCTTCTCTTCTCTTCTCTTCTCTTCTCTTCTCTTCTCTTCTCTTCTCTTTTCCCTTCCCTTTTCCCTTCCCTTCCCTTCCCTTCCCTTCCCTTCCCTCCCCTCCCCTCCCCTCCCCTTCCTTTCCCTTCCCTTCCCTTCCTTTTTTCAGTAGTTATGACCTTCCATTTCCACAGTTCTAGTGGTTGGTCCTTCCTTTCAACTTCAGCGTATGACCCTGTTAACACTCTTTTGCTTCTTGCCCCTTCAGACCTAGCCCTCCCACTGCTATTAGCTGTTAGCCTCTTGGTTTGTCCCTCATCTTGACCATACTTCTGCAAGTAGCTCCTTCACTAACATCTCCACATTACAAATATCTGGGACAAATTTAGGTTTCACTGGGACTCTGACTGACAAAGGCTAGATGAAACCTAGGTGAAACCTTAAATATGAGTAATCTTGAGGAGTATGAGAATCTAATTCTATTTAATTATACCTCAGTTTTTTACAAGTTACATCATTACTCTCAAGAGAAAAGCCATGACTCAACTTTGGGTAACTATTGTTAATTCCGACCTTTCTGAAACCTCATTATAATGTTCTGCATTGAATGTTCTAACTAATAGGAAAAACACCTGCTCATTTCAGGGGACTCAGAGTAGTAAACATACTGAATGTTCTTTATGAATAACTTTCTACAAGAGCATCTCCTATAAAAATCTCTACTTCAGACGTTGGCTTTGATACTTCATTTACTTGAAAACATTTAGAAATTTTCTACTTCAAAATTTAAAAACTGAACATAGCAAAAGGAAATAAAACCTCTCCTTTACTCATTTTTTTTAGTAACTGCTCTATTTTAGATATAAGCTAAGCTTTTATAGGACTTGAAAGAATACTAATTAAGCCATTTATCCATAATAGTGCTTTTATAGGTACACTGTACCAGGAGAGCTTCTGAGCAGAGGCAACATGTCTAGTAAGGAAATGATAGATGTCACATGAGAAGCTGAGAAGTGACCAGGCATGTTAATGAGCGCCTGGATGGCAACCCCTTATCCTCCTTATGTTGATGGCTTAGTAGTTGAGTGACTTTATTAATTAGAGGGTGACTTTTTCTCAGAACTCAAGGTTTTCAGAGTTGGGAAAGAAACCAGAATAATAAGTAGCATGAAGATAGCTTTGTTCCTCAGGGAATACAGGGCAATGGCTATTGTATTAGAAACAGGCTCCAGAAAGTTCTAGACTTACACATCTAGGAAACCAGCCAGAGGGGTGTAAGTCAGATGCTGCTGGCTTCCAGATTTTCAAAACTCAACTGACATCACTGGAACACTTTGAAAAATAAGGTCTTGTCCTCACAGTTGTCAAAATACCACCCTCCATAAAATTGCTAGGAAACTCGCTGACATCATCAGTTCCTGAGGGTCCTCCATCTTGCTCTTTTATCGCCTTTGTTACCAGGACCTAAGATGTTAGTGATTTTATTCCACATCAAAGGAAGATTCTGTGACAGACTTTGTGTACTTAGCATTTGCACAATTCATGGCAGAAACCTATGGCCTTAATAATTGTTTAATCTGCTGCAGCTTCCCTGTGAGAACAAAAGTCTTTTCATCTCAACTCACAATCAATCACTCAAGCACCTACCCAATTGTTGATTTTAAAAACCATTTTTAACACACGCCAAAACCTATACTAGAAGGTACATCAACCACTTAGGCCTGGGTAGGTGCTTAACTTTGAGAAGTTCACGTTTTTATGTGAAGGTACATAAATTGTGTAACTGAGAATGTCACACAGGAGAGATCTGAACTTAGTACACAAATGACTGGAGTAGCAAATATTTCCTGAAACCCGCTAGGGAAGACTGCAGGGAGAATGATACTGGAGTTGGATTTAAATAATATGTAGGCATTCTCTGGTGTAAAGTGGGAGAAAGCCTTTTGGTCTGTTGGCACAACAGGTACAAAGGCTTGAAAGCATGAAAGAACATATTTTCTTTGTATCTTCATTCTCTATTACTTCAAGGCAGTACCCATCACCTCTGAGACAGTCATGTTAGTTCAGAGAGAGGAGTGGCAGCACTTTCTAGGGAAGACTGTTTCATTGTCTCCACCAAAGACCCACTTGAAGATTTCTTAATGAATGCCAGCTGAATGGCCCAGTTGTTAGAATAAAGATTCTCTCACCATTATTTATAAGATGTTTGAATTTAATTTTAAAAGAAAGATAAAGTAGTAACTTAACTTTTAAAACAGAGGGCTTGCCCTGACTGGTTTGGCTCGGTGAATAGAGCGTCGGCCTGCGGACTGAAAGGTCCCAGGTTCGATTCCGGTCAAGGGCATGTACCTTGGTTGCAGGCACATCCCCAGTAGGAGGTGTGCAGGAGGAAGCTGATCGATGTTTCCCTCTCATCGATGTTTCTAACTCTCTATCTCTCTCCCTTCCTCTCTGTAAAAAATCAATAAAATATATTTTTTAAAAATTACTTCTCTTAAAAAAAAACCAACAACAACAAAAAACAGGGCTGGAATGAATACAGGGTTAACTATGATTAACTATGGAATGGATCAAATATAGTAAGGTATCACAGTTTGCAACATAAGGGTTTATTTATAATTTAAGCCTCAGTGATTCCTCTATAATACTCTCCTCACTTATATGCATTCTTATGTTCTTTCATGACTGGAAAAAAGAGGAGTGGACATATCACTACTGGATCATAAACAAATACCCATGGAATTATGTTACCCATTATGTGGTTTCAACAGAAAAGCCTGAAAATTGCTGATCCAACCAGTATTCTCTGCTCTTCCTTAAAGTAATGGAGGACTTTGGCATATTATCCAATAAATAATTCTAAATACATTGAGAGAAACTGATTTCTTCTATTTGAGAAATTAGAAAGGAAGGAATAATAGAACATGCAAGGGATTTGATCTGGGTTAAATTAAACAGAATATTTCTTTAAATCATCTTATGCTTAATGTTTTATAACTTAATATCAGGTTAGGCTGATAATGTTTTGAAAACTGTCCCTATCAAAAATTCTGGAAGCCACTTACATAAATTTAGTTATTCATGAAAGTTCTATATCATCCTCAACTCTGAGACCATTTATAAAAACATCACCCCTTATCAGTTGCCCAGCTTCAAGAGTATAAAATATTAATAACCAAATTTTCCCTGACTTAAACATTTCCAATGTTTCTCTCACATTGATGTTTCTCTGTCTTTCCCTCTCTCTTCAACTCATTATATTTGTTAGATTCCAAATTAAAATCCAGTGGCCCATAAACCACTTAGGTATTCAGATAAATTTTGATCAAGGTATAAAATTATATTTGTTACAACTGAATAGAAAGTTGTTATGGTCAAACATTTAACACCCCCTTTCAGGAATGATTGTCCCTTTCATTGTTTGCTTAGTTAATTCCTGCTTATCCTCCTCTTTATAAGGGAAGCCTTGCCCAGACTTCTCTAATTTGGTCAAACCCCTATTTTACATTTTCTGCTAGAGCTATACATCTTCTTTAGACTTGTCATAGACACAATTTTACATTTGTTTAAAAATTATTTGATTAATGTCTGTAAGCTCCAGGAAGACAAGGGCTGTATAATTTTTTCTCACCACTATATCTCCGGTGATGAATGAATGAATAAAATGTCAGGTGAAATTTTGGACAAGGCAGGTCATGGAATTGAGTTTTAAGGAGAATGTAGCTGTTGCAATTAGAAGCAAATAAGGAACTGGCAACAAAGATCACAAATTTGGAAAACCTTTCAGAATGTTGACTGTGAGTACATGAGAGCACAGATAGGACAGTAAAGAGTTGTTAACGAAGTTGATGGATCACCCATACAGTAACGAGGCAGGCTTTTGTAGACACTGTGAGCCATCATCATACTGCAACACTAAGTGTGTTGCACTGTAACCATCACTTTGTGGTTTATAGTTTTCAGTTTTCCAGTTCCCTCAAATGTGTTGCCCAAATTTATAGCTTTCAAACGTGTGCTACAAACAACAACAAAAATTTAAACTACTCTCTGAGTTCTAATATCTCCACTAAGAAAGCAAAGAAGTTAGAAAAGACCAGTGCTTCCCCATCTTGGCTGCATATTAGAATTATCTGGGAGGAGCTATAAAACAAACAAACAAACAACAAAAAATAGAGCTCAGAAACCACTTTAGCCCAATTTAAAAAATCTCTAAATATGAGGCCCTGACCCTGAATTTTTTTTAATATCCAGAAATTTCAAAGGATGATCAGGGTTAAGGGTTAAGAAACACTGAAATAATTTTCACCTTCTCTGCTTGTTCCAACTTTTTGTCATTCCAGTTTAATAAGAAACTAGACAAAAGACATTGCCATCCCACAGTTTGTGAAGGTTTAAGTTTGTTTTCTTTCATATCCTCAGTGAGCAAAATCACTAGGGCCCAAAATGAATCATATCTACAATGAGGCATCTGTGTGCAAAGGAGCTTCATGAAGGTTTAGCTAATTAATGTTTTAATAAGGTCAGAATAAAGACTAGCAGTGCCCACAGAACTATCAACTACCAGGCTTGGTGTATGTGGGAGGGCTCCAGAAACACCTACACTCTACAGTCTTCTCTCATCAAAAGGGCTCTTGACTGGAAAATGAAGATCCTCACTAGTAAACATGTCCTTCATTGCCCTGAAGTGGGGATGTGAATTGTCATACAAATGCTCAACAGCTTTAAATGCATAAGTGCATTTCCTTTGGATGTGCAAAGAGTAATGCAATCCAGGTATTGAAACTTTCTCTTTCTAAAACGATTAACACAAGTCAATCATCGCTTTTCATAGACATGTTAACATGAACGAGTCTTTGAAGGTTTCTACTAAGGGAGGAATCCCATTCTGGCATAATTTACAGACTGTTGTCTATTCTCTGTTTAAACACATTCTCTCATGGGTGAACCTGACCTCCAACTGCCACCAATGTCACTGTTACCACTATTTGTTAGGAAGCTTTTTGGTAAACTTAGAAATTTCCTTCATCTTTATCATGTCTTCTTCCTAACCCACCTGAAGTCATGCAGAACAAGTCTGATTTCCTGTAACGTCTGAAAGCAATTTAAATTCTTGGAAGAGAGCTACAGAGAATCTCTACATTGTCTCCCCCTGCCCCAGTACCCCTCCCTTGTATCTTTCAAAGCCATTGTTTGTAAACTCTCTATGATACTAATGGGTGGAATGCCATTTTATTTAGGTTTTGACAGCTACCATAGTTTCTGTGATTAACACCCAACAGCTTATCTGTAGAGTAGAAAATTGCACTTTGTAAAGAAATGCAGAGCAACTCCTGCTCTTCATTATAACCAAGATGTTCAGTGTTTGGGTTTGCTTGCTCAGGCAAAATTATCCCTTTTCATGGTCAGAAAATGGAATATTAGCAATTTTAATAGATTAATGAGCAACCCCTACCTCTGCTCCTAAAACAAGCAAAGACCCATTTAGGGAACCAAATGTGATCACTTAAATTGCTTCCGTATGAACGTCACTATTGTGTCCTTCTCTCCCTGGAGATAATTGAGAACTTCTAAAACAGATGTTCATAAGCAGTAAGAGGATATTGAAAATCTTCCTTTTTGCTAACACAGAACTCCCAGTTTCCTTTGGTGTATTAGCTTAAATAAAATAATAAGACTTAGCAGATTATATAGGCATAACATCATTTTTTTATAAATTCCACGGGAGTATAGTTCACAGCACTGCAACAAAGCCTTGAAAAAAATTTTAGAATCACCCTAGTCAGTTCAGCTCAGTGGATAGAGCGTTGGCCTGCCAACCAAAAGGTCCCGGGTTTGATTGTAGTCAAGGGCACGTACCTCAGTTGCAGGCTCCTCCTGGTCAGAGCCCTGGTCAGGGATCACGCAGGAGGCAACCAATCAATATGTTTCTCTCACATTGATGTTTCTCTGTCTTTCCCTCTCTCTTCCACTCTCTCTAAAAATCAATGGAAAAATATCCTCCAGTGAGGGTTAACAATAAGAAAGAAAGAAAGAAAGAAAGAAAGAAAGAAAGAAAGAAAGAAAGAAAGAAAGGAAGGAAGGAAGGAAGGAAGGAAGGAAGGAAGGAAGGAAGGAAGGAAGGAAGGAAGGAAGGAAGGAAGGAAGGAAGGAAGGGACCTTAGAATTGAACAAAGAGTTAGAGACTTTTTGATTCAAATTCATTTCCCTGCACCCATTTTATTGATGTTTTTTTCTGTCTCCATCCTTTTCCTCATGAAACTAGGCAGTCATTACTCTTAGTGGGAGGATAGTCTGAACCCATGTTAAGGGGCATCAGGTATTTAGTTTCTTCAATAGAAAGCATGGGTACTTGGATAACCACTTCACCATGCTCTTGTAACAACCTTATAATAATAAAAGCATAATATGCTAATTAGACCAGATGCCCTTCTGGACGAAGCCGTGGCAGTGGGCCTCTAGTATTACAATAAAATGAGAAATGCTACATTGTCAATAAATTCAGTCACTATCAAATCTGAAGACAGTGTGAAATCACAATATTTAATCCATGCTACCCAGTGCTTCCCTCTCTATTCAAATAAGGTTAAAATCTGTCATTTCACATTCTCCTAGATTCATATTTCAGGCTGTAGATCATATCTAATCTATATGTAGTGAATGAACATGTTCTTTCTCATTGTCAAGGGATGGGTTCTAGAGCTTTCCTGAAAAAAAAAAAGACAAATAATCTAGGTAGCGCAACTGATAGAATATGCTGCCCACTTTTCACTCCCTGTTTTGATTAACTCTTTTGATGGCATATCAATGATGCTCTAAACTTTCTCCTATGTCTGTTATAGCTATTCATCTCTCGTTACAAGAAGGATGCCCCTCATCCAGTCTCAGAAAGAATGACCTCACAAAGCTAGAGACACTGACCTCACACTTCACATTTAAGAATCCAAACATGATTCCCTATATTTTCCTAGAACTGAAATGACACATCACCTAAAGCAGAATTGTCCAGTAGTAAATAATGTGAGCCCTAAAAGTAAAGCACATATGTAATTGTAAATTTTCTGGTGGCCACATTAAAGCAAGTTTTAAAAAATACAGGCAAAATTAATTTTAATAATATGTTTTACTTAGCCAAATATATCTAAAATATTCTCATTTCAATATAGAAGCAATACAAAATTTGTTATGAGATATTTACATTCTTTTGTTCTTTTGTACCAAGTCTTCAAAAGCTGGTGTGTATTTTATACTTATATCACAGCTCAATTTGGACTAACCACATTTCAAGTGATCAACAGTTACATATGTGGCTAGTGGCTACAATATTGGAAAGCACAAAAAGAGTACTTTTTATTTAAGCTTATTATTTTCAAATGTTCTTTCAAAGTAAACTATAATTACTGAATTATATATTTCAAATATAAAAAGAATTTTTATAATATGTGGAAACTCTTAGAATTTTAGGTTCCATCTATTTTCTTCCTACTTTTTGCCTAAATAATACCTAAAGAGTCAGAAGTAGTAGTCAAGAACACTGGAGAAAGTCTCATGTCCATTAGTCCTACAAAATTTAGTCCTAAAGCTCAGAACACAGTGGTAAATAAAGCCAGATTGAGAACCACAAGATCAAATTTATTGGCTGTGGCCCCTTCTGAATCAAAAAGCCTTTGGCTTTCCTATAGAATGTTATGCTATAGCAGTTAAAGAATTAATCTTGGCATAATTGTCATTTATGATTTGGATTTTGCAGAACAACTTAAAAACTGTGTCTGAAGTCAGGGTTGGATTCCAAATGTGTCTCTCAACTTGGAATTCTATTTGGGCTTTTTATTTGCTCACTACTATTTGAGCCAAAAATGGTTTTAAATTCTTAGGGGTTCAACTGTAAGAGGTATCTTATAAACAGTGTGATAAAGTCAAATAAAATGAGCTCTCTCATGATTCCATATTATATAGGGAAATCTTAAAATACATAAGCACATATGTATTAGCTTCCAAAAAGACTCCTGTCCTTTAAAAACTGTAGAAACATGGAACAGACTGTTGAATCTCAGAGCAAAGGTGGGGGTGGATGGGTGGGTGGGAAGAGATCAACCAAAGAACTTGTATGCATATATGCATAACCCATGGACACAGACAATAGGGTGGTGGAGGTCTGGGGCAGGCTATAAGGGGTCAATGGGAGAAAAAAGGGGACATAGGTAATACTGTCAACAATAAAGATTTTAAATAAATAAATAAAATGATTTCCAAATACTAAAAAATAAAAATAAAAACTGTAGTCACAATAACCCTGAGACAATGCTGAGCAGAAGCACAGAAGAGTTAGCCCTTATTCTCCAGAAATGTGCAACCTAAAATGGGGGGAAAGACGGGCAGAACTAGTCATAACTAATGTGATAATGTTGCAAGAAGAGGGAACATGGCTATTATTTTTTACAGCACCTCCAGCACTTGCAAAATTACTGTCATATACTAAGTGCTCTGTAAATATTTTCTTTTAATGAAGGCTATAGTTCCCTCTATGTATGCTCATGGTGCAGCATGCTGAGAGATTCCACAAACCAATTTGCCTTGAGTATGCGATGGCAATTTAAATATCTATTATTTAAAGATATTTAAATATCTTTAATGAAAGGAGGCACAGGAAAACACTTCAGAGACATCTACCAGATCATGGTAGAGGTGAATACATATACATTAAAAACAATGCATTTCTAATTAGTGGTTGTATTATATTTTTATTGTTGCTGTAATAAGTTACCATAAATTTAGTGCTTAAGACAATACAAATTTATTATCTTACAGTTCTGAAAGTCAGAGGTCTGACACAGGTCTCACTGGGTTAAAAACAAGGTGTTGGCAGGGCCGTGTGCCTTTCCGGAGGCTCTATGGGAGAATCTGTTTCCTTATCTTTTTCAGCATTTAGATGCTGCCTACATTCCTGGACTCATGGCCACCTTCCTCCATCTTCAAGGTCACTGACATTGCATCTCCCTGACCATTCTTCCAAGGGCACATGCTTCCTGGCCATGGCTGGGAAAGGCTATATTTACAGCTCTCTCTTGTCCTCTTGCCTTCTCTCTTACTCTCTTACTTTCTCTCAGTCTCTCTTTACCTTTTTCTGTAATGGACCAAGGGTCTGAAAAAAATTGCATGCAGATAGCATTTAAATTAAAATGTAAAATTCTACTTAATTTCCCCTAGGTATCTGTTTCTTACTGCCTTCCATAAGCCTGAAGTTAATTATATGATAGAAGAAACAGAAAAAAAATTCCAAAGGCAGATATAAAATAAGCACTACCTACATACCTGATTATCTATAATAATAAAAGCGTAATATGCTAATTAGACTGGACAGCTGAATGACTTTCTGGACAAAGCCGGGGCTGCAAGGGCCAAGGCAGGCCACCATGGCTGCGAGGGCCAAGCCCCTTGCATGAATTTCATGCATCAGGCCTCTAGTCTATATATATAAAAGGCTAATATGCTAAGTGTCCGCCTGGGTAATTACATCACATAGCAACACCTGGCTTCCTCTCCCTAGCGACAACTAGCCTCCTTGAAGTTTCTTCAGCCCAGGAACATGGCTTGCTTTATAGGAAACATTTCACACTTTAACCAAATATCTCTGAAGTGTTTTCCTGTGCCTCCTTTCATTTGATCCTCACAGAAATCCTGGAGTAGGTAGATAGGAGACTCGGTGGAATCCTATTTTCTTTTCATTAGCCAGAAAATGGAGATTTAGAAAGTTTAGAAACTTGACCCAACGGAAAAAAAGTAAGAAATGGTGGATCTTGAAAATGACTTCAGGTTTTGTCACTGTGCAGAATATAGTCAAACACTGCTGCAGTTAAATATTTTACCCTTTGTTCTCCCTGCCTGATCTACAATAATAATCTGCTCCATGTAGATATTTACTGCTGTGTTGCTGACAATGACCTGAAAGAGAAGTTGGGGTGCTTCACTGGGCTGGGAAAAGTTTAGCTAAATCAGAAAGCAGGTCTAATTAAGCAAGTTTGTTCTATATAAAAGGCTAAGTTGACTTGAGCATGTGCGATACATATAAAGCTCTCACTGATGCCAATCGCATGCATGTATTTTGATCTGTCATTGTCAATCGTGAATTTGGTTGACACTTCTATTATACAGCAAGGGCGAATAGCAATATTAAAATATTTCTTCTAATTAATTTCCTTTCAATGTGCATGAATCCGTGCACTGGGCCACTAATAAAATATAACCAAATAAAATAAATAAGATATAACCAAGCAATAAAGTTGCATTCACCATGGGAAAAAATATATTTAAAACCAGTTTTTCCCTTATTTTAACCTAAGGGAAGTATAAGCAGAACAAGAAACACATATTTGTATTGACAAAAAGCAGAAACTCTGTTGAAACATGAATACAAACTATGCTGAGCAAAGAAACATTTCTGATACTTTTTTGTGGACAAAATATTCAACCACAAACTCCCTGAAAACCTCACTGTCAACAATCTAACATAGCCACATATGCAAATGCAAAATATTTTTCAGGCTTTGCTGTAAGGCTTTATTTTATATCTCCAAATTTCATCTATTGTCCATGTTCTGCATTCTAACACATATTTCATGTGGAAAAAGTATGCTTTAAAAGAGTGAAAATATCTAGTGCTCTTAAACGTTTAGTACTGTAGCACCGGGAAAAGCAGCTACATAAATCCCAATCCAGACAAAAAGGCATTGCTATAGAGGAAAAGAGTGGGATGGGTTTAAAAATAATTTCTTAGTACTGACCTAGAGTTCAAATAAAATCCATCCATTTCCATCTACTTGCTATTCCATCAGAGCATTGAAAAAAGCATAAAAGTAGTTGTTTTTAATGTGCCTTTATCCATGAACAGAATAATAATTCTTTGGTTAAGACTAATAACAGCTATTATGTGCCAGGCACCAAACTAGCTATTTTATTAATAAATGCTTGATCTATTTTTATCCTCACAACAACTCTATTAGATATGTGTGACTAGCCAAAAGACAGCTGAGGCTCAGAGAAGGTAAGTGCAAGCCAAGTGACTCCCTGGTACGTGTTGCATGTGTGCTCTTGTCAATGCTCAACCAACTTCCAATCCAGTCAAGCACTCTGAGCCTACAGGCATTTATGACACACTACCCTCAAACATAGAGTCTTTAAAACTAGTTCATCAAGGCAGGCAGTAGTAAAGTTACATATGGTTAAGGTCATGGAATAAAAAAAAATAATTTAATACATTCCTAGGTTTCTAGTATGTAATGTCCCTTCAAAATCAAAATCATTTCACAGATGCTCATCTACATTGTTTGCATACTCAACACTCAGTTTGATTCATATCTTCTCTATGGAGGTGTCCATGACAACACTAGTGTAAATTGATTTCTCTGTTCTCTCAAATCCTAGTGCAGTTTCATTTATACTACATTGTAGGGAAATGCCATGAAATTGACACAGGAGGAAATGAGGCAGTCAGGGTAGGGGAAACAATAACACTAGTGAAGGAGGGGCCTAAGGGGGAAGCATGAGAGAAGAAAGCTGAGAGGTACCTGTAAATATAGGGTGCCCCCCCAAATATATATACATATACATTTTAACAGCTGATAGCTCCATTTTTAAAGTGAAATATATTTTAATAAGTACTGCTTTTGTAATTATTCAAAGTATATGTATACATTTTGGGGGGATATATATATACCCTACAAGTCTATAGTGACTTATGGGAAATAAAGACTAGGCTTGGGAGAAACCAAAGCATAAGAAAAATAAATGCCCTGCTGTCAAATGAAATGAAGCCAATTAAGAATCATAACATAAGATCTACTCTCTTAACAACTCTTTTTTTAAATTGCACAGTACAGTCTTTTTAACTAGACACTATGTTGTGCAGCAGACCTCTATAACTTGTTTTAAAGAAAGGGCTAAGCACAAGGAAACTTTTGAAGGGGATGGATATGTTTATGACCTTAATTGTAGTGATGGTTTATGAATATGTCCAAAGTCATCAAAGTGTGTACATTAAATATGTGCTGTTTTTATATGTCAATAATCCATCAATAAAGCTGTTAAAAATAAAAGTAATGACAAATATGAGGCCTTGGCATATGATTACCTATCCTAACAAATTTCAATTTAGCAAATCATGATTCACTTTTGCAATATATTTGTACCATGGTCATAAATTGGAAATATCAGAGGCAGGCTTGAGAGTTCCACAGGAGGGTTCAAACCCTGAACAGACAAGTTTCAAAGGGAAGGTGGGGGTGGGGGTTGGGAGGAGTGATTAATCAGGGAACTTATAAGTATATATGCATAGCCCATGGACACAGACAATAGTGTTGTGAAGGCCTGGGAGGGGTAGGTGCGGGATGGAGGGGGTCAATGGGAGAAAAGACAAAAACAAAAAAGAAACAAAGAAGACATCTGTAATGCTTTCAACAATAAAGATAAATTTTTAATAATGACAAAAACTACAAACAAAAAAGAACAAACCCTGGATCCACCACCCTCTATCTGAGAGACAGAAGAGCTAAGTGCTTAAGAGTGTGGGCAATTGAGCAGACAAGCTGGATCTAGTGTGACCAATTGTTCCAATTTGCCTAGGAATGTTGCAGTTTTAACACTGAAAGTCCTTTGTCTTGGAAAGGCCCTCATTCCTGGGCAAACCAAGATCGTTAGTCACCCTACCTAGGCTGAATCTCACTCCCACTATTTCCCCACCATGGGACCTTAGCCAGGTTACATCTACAAAACACCAGTGATAATAATGGGGAATATTTAAATTGAGTTGTTCTTATTCACTGCTGGTAGGAATGTAAACTGAATCAGCCACTATGGAAAACAGTATCAAGGTTCCTTAAAAAATTAAGAATAGAGTTACCATATCACCCAGTACATGAAAATATTTATTTGCAAAGATATTTGCATGCCTATGTTCATTGCAGTATTATTCACAGTGACCAAGACATGGAGATAACCGAAGTGTCCCTCAATAGATGATTGGATAAAGAAGATGTGGTTCATATATACAATAGAATACTACTCAGCCATAAGAAAAGATGCAATACTGCCATTTGTGACAACACGGACGGATCTTGAGAATAACACGCTAAGTGAAATAAGTCAGACAGAAAAAGTCCAGAACCATATGATTTCACTCATATGTGTGATATAAAACTGAAAGCAACAAATGAACAAACAAGAAAAAAACAACAACTCATAGACACAGACAATAGTATGGTGGTTACCATAGGGAAGGGGGGTAGAAGGGCAGTAAAGGGTAAAGGGAGTCAAATATATGGTGACAGAAGGAGATTTGACTTTGGGTGGTAAATATATCATGCAATATACAGATCATGTATCATAGAATTGGACACTGGAGACCCCTATAATTTCATTAACCAATGTCACCCCAATAAATTTAATAAAAATAAAACAAAATAAATGAAGTTATTCTGAGAAATAAATGATTAATATATACAAAGCTCTTGGAGCATGTCTGGGACATAAACAGCAAGTGCAAGTAGTTGTTATAACTTGAACTTGCTGAGCTTTAGATTTCTTATCCAACAATGAAGATGATAATGTCTACTTCCTAGTGTTACTGTGAGGTTTAAATTAAGATTATGACATAACTCCCTTCTTTAGTGCCTGAATATATTAACTAGATAGAGTATTATTTGTTCAACAAACCTCTACTGTATATAAGTGAAAGCATTTTGCAAAACACTAAATAGTTATGAAAATGTTAAGGCATCAGAGGAAAGGTAAACCGACCTCAACTACTTAGAAATAAGTAGATATGAGATAAATATAGAATAAATCCAGGCCATACCTCCAGAACATATTTAGCAGTAAATACATTGTCTTTCTGCACTGTAAAGGCTAAAGTAATCTCTGAAATAATACATTATTCTAGACCGCAAAACCTTAATGAAACTTGCTGAATGCAATTCCTAAGAAGTGCTGAAAACAATTCTTGTGCTCATGGGGGGAAGATACAAATGTGGAGTCCTGACTGTGAAATGAAGAAGCTGTCCCTCAGCCTGCCTTTTGTGTTCTCCGAGGAAGAAGGACTGGCTAATCTTCATTTCATCTTAGAGAACTGCTTAGTGTCGTGGGGTCCAGAAAACAACCTCTAATTTGATCAATTTTAAGCACAGTTACAAGTTGACAGCATTACAAGAGCTATATGGGCCCTTCATATAAGTCCCTACACAAACCACACTCCTACAATTCTGGGAAACAGATGTGGCTTAAGAATATCAGGGGGAAAAACTGGGTTAAAGGAACAGAGGAGGAAAGAAGGAAAGAAGAGAGATGGAAAAATTTGTCTTTGAACCCAGGAAGCTAAAGAAGAAATAGTAAACCTGCTTTGTGTTCCAACCTCTAATGTGACAACATGACCTTTTACCCCGTGGGGATCCAGCTTTCTCATCTATATGAGTATGTCTCATGAAAGCCATAGTCTCCTTTAACCCTATCAATGTAATTAGCATTTCCTCAAAACTCTTCAGTAGCTAAGGGTCTGCATATAAAAACATGCAAACTGAAATTTTGCAAGTGTTAATTTCCATTGTGAATTCCTAGAGTATAGGGTAGATGATTTGATGACATGCATAACTGTAAAAACCGACTTTTTAATTGTATGCATTTAATTCACCCATATGAGAATGTGTGTGCAATAGAAAGAAGTTCATGATGCTGATTGGGTTCTCCAGAAATCAGACTCTAAGATGGAGGTTAGCATGCAGGATGTTTACTAAGGAGTACTTTTGGCCTCGACACCTGTGAAAGGGAGGGGAAGTCAGGAGAATTGGCATAAGGAGCATTTGAGCTGCAATGCAGGCCTTCCCACTGCCTTGATTACCCCACAGACATCAGAGTTGGTCCACATTGGACTAAAATGGCTGGACCTTTCTATCCCCAACCTCCATCAGCTTTGAAAGGGGGATGATACCAACAGGAGCTGGGACAAGTCTTTCTTTTGAGGGGGTATTTGGATGGGCATATCAACATTTCCACCACAGTATGTGAATGATATTAATCTATTGATAAACATTTCTAGAAAATGTGTATTTTTATAAAAATACCACTTTTATATTTATGAAGAGATGATTAAAATAAAGTTTTACTTTGACTATCTAAATTAGCAAATGAATAAAAATATTAAACTCATTAAGATCCTTTTGAAAGTGAAAATTAACATTTTAATAGCATTTTATTCATTCCCCTTGCAAATTCTCATCTAGTTTTATATTTACATGTGTATAATAAATGTTTTCTACCTCTACAGTCTTCAAACATGAACAAGTCGTTCTCTTTTTCAAAGAGAAATATTTGGAGGGTAGACACCCTTTTGTTCTTTATTCTCAAATGCTCAAATGAGTGATTTATATCCCAGATTCCATTTCTTTTTTCCCCCATTAGAAATGTTCACTCCATGGACTGCGGTTTGAATTTGGATATATCATATACTAACCAAATAATTTTGTGGTGGTATTATTTTATACTCTGTTTTAAGGTCAAGTAACTTGCCCCAAATTTCAAGACTGGTAAGAAATAACTCAGGATTCAAATGCAGAGTCTAGAATCAACTTTAATATTTTCCTAATTTTGTTTTCCAAATTTAATTTTTAAGAAAGACTTCAGAATTCAAAGGCAAACAGAGAGGATATGTCTACTTTAGAAGAAAATTTAATTTTTCAAAATAGAAAAGTAATCATTTCTTTGCAGCCTCCACCCAAGTTGTGGTAACTGTTTTTCACATTTCCTTTAGGAATTTTCAGTATCTAGGTCCCCCGCCATACTCCATGCTGTTCTTTTCTCAATAAAATACTTCATGTGTAGCTTCTCCCATTCTCCTTGGATGACACTCCCTCTTCCCATTACTTTTCCATTCCTCAATGTTCAGTCTGTCCTCTGTGCGCCCATAACAGTAGCAGTGTTCATTCCTACAGTAACAATAATGCTCCCCTCACAGATCTTCCCAACACCACAGACTACACACCCTTGCAGGATAACCACCCTTTCATTAGTTTTAGCATCTAAGCTCCAGAAAGAAAAAAACCTGAAGAGATCTTTTTTTTTTATAACAAAGGTATACCTCAGACTAGAACCAATGTTGTGGGTTTTCTTGGCCCTGTTGAGTCCATATGCTATACAATCTACAAGTATTGCTTTTAAAGTAGAACATGGCTTTGCAATACAAGAACAACTTTATCCCCAGAGTCCATAGAGCATTGTGAATCATGCATTAGTAGCAATATTTAAATAAAACATTTTTATGTATGTGTATGTGCATATATAAAGGGTGTCCCAAAATTCACGCAAGAAGTAATTTTCATAGAAAACACAAGTTTATAATTAAAAATTGTAAATTTTTTATTGATTCATAAAGTATACAGTATAAAGTTATGTATGGAATAGCATATCGGGTAAATGGCCTCCACGGCTTTGCTGGCACATATGCACTCTTTTGTTATTGCCTGAGCAGTCGCATTTTTGAAGAAGAATGGTCCGATGATGCCTCCAGCCCAAAATCCGCACCAAACAGTGACACATTGTAGATGCATTTGTTTCTCAACAATCACTCATGAATTTTCTGAACCCCAAATGCGACAATTTTGTAGATTAACTAAGCCATCAAGATGAAAATGAGCCTTATCGAAATTCAGCCACATTTATGCAAAACCGTCATGGAAAATTTCAACAAAAGAGTGCGTATGTGCCAGCAAAGCTGTGGAGGCCATTTACCCGATATCCTATTCCATACATAACCCTATATTGTATACTTTATGAATCAATAAACAATTTACAATTTTTAATTATAACCTGTGTTTTCTATCAAAATTACTTCTTGCGTGCATTTTGGGACACCCTTTATAAAATTGCTAAATATATGTAGAGAAACTGACACTGTTCATTACACCCTCTTAGTATTCATTAACTTCTCACAGAGTCCAGCAAAGAAGCCCACTGCCTGTTCCCCAAATGTTGCAAATACTATTTACACTAAATGATGTCACTAATGTCATGGTTACAACAATACTGTGGAGAACCCTGTTCCTGTCACTGACCCCTGGTACAATAGAGCATCTGAGCAGCTAAGTCATTACTAAAAATCAATAGCTTTTCTACTGATATTGAAGTAAACTTACATTTACAATGGAGCATATGATTTATGGAAACAACATTTAAAGTTGCTTAGTGTTTTAGTAAGCGACAATGAATGCCCCGCGTTGAGGACACATGTATCTCCATAAGTCAGTGTGGCAAAGCACGGAATGAAAAAAGACCTACGTAACAGAGTGTTTTTGTTGCCCAATCCTTTTCAGGTTATACATCTAGGAGTATTTTAAAATATTTTTATGTGGGTTTTTCACATTGCTTTTCTTTAATTCTCTGCATCAGTATGGGAAATGTAATATGTTTTTCCATCTCTAAAGCAGAAAGTCACTCAGGATTCAATTTGTATTTCTGCAGAAGAAAAGGAAAAAGCAATTTGAGGAGGTACATGATGGTGGAAAACTTAGGGCAAAGAAATGCTAAAGTCATGTTTTTGGCATCAATGGTCCCCAGACCTACTGCAGTGCCTTCCATGTTTATACTTGCAGAAAGACCACATTGCAAACAAGCATGAGTCAGCTCCTATAACTCTAATTTCCTGCTCTATTCCCTTGATGGATTATTTAGAAAATCCATGCTTGTGTGATCCAGTTTTAGAATATAAGCTAACATCTTAATTTCATACAAAATCAGCTACATTTTAATCACATGAGTTTTTATTTTTCCATATAAAATGGAGGCCTAGTTAAAGAACCTCCAAATATATCTTGGTGCCCTTACTCAGAAATTCTCTTCAGCATCTTCTCATTAGTTAGTGAGAAACCCTGAGGTCATCCTTTTGCTGTTCAAACCCTACTACTCCTATTTTAAAGCCTGTCAGCTGACAATACAAACACAGATGCCAAACTCCAGCCCTTGTCCTTCCAATCAGTCATTGGAAATGTATGAAACACTTTAATTGAATATACATAGAGAAATATATGTAATACAGCTATAACTTTCAGGGACTCGAAGCTCTTCCCATTTTTAATAACTGAAATTCAAGCAATGAGTAGGGAACTGACTTGCTCATAATCAGGCTTCAGGTTCACAATAGAATTTGGAGTAGAACCTAATCTCCTAATCCTGGGTTTATGATCTTTCCTCTCTCAAAATAACAAATAACTGATTTTTTTAAAATTAATTCAAACATAAAAGATGGAGAATCTAGTAAAAGCTCCACAGTCCAGTGGACCAGTCAATTACTATAGCAATTGTAGACAGATTCAAGAAAGACAAAGAGCTAATTACTTGGGAACTTTTCTCCTGTCTGCCCCAACATTGAAATTTAAAAATGAAGGTGTCTACACTTACTCCCTCACTGATTTCATTACTGACTTACTGATATGTTAAGAATGGACTTTCTATGAGTCCTCTGACATATCAAGTGAAAAGGAAGCTACTTCAAGTAGCCTCGGAGTAAAAACTGTTTAGACAGCCTGGCCGATGTGGCTCAGTGGTTGAACATCAACCTATGAACCAGGGGGTGGCCAGTTTAATTCCTGGTCAGGGCACATGCCCAGGTTGTGGGTTGGGTCCCCAGTAGGGGGCATGTAGGAAGCAGTTGATCAATTATTCTCTCTCATTATTGATGTTTCTCTCTCTCTCTCCCTCTCCCTTCCTCTCTGAAATCAATAAAAAAATGTTTAGATATTTTCAAACATGTTATCAGGCATGAAATGTTTGAGAACAAAGAACACTGGGCTGTGGATCAGAAGATTATTGAAGTGTCCCTGCAACTCTTAGACCAAATGTGGGCTCTTGAGCAAGTTAACTTTAGTTGGCCTCAACATCCACAACTATAGAATAAAGGAACCAGACTTAGAGAATCATATTGTTACTTTTATCACTAAACATCCATAGATTCCATGGTTTATTTCTCCTCGACTATTTTCTTTGTAGCACAAGTGATAGTGAACATGATAATTATGCCTTCCAGATAATTATTAAAAAGCACATTGAATACCACGTCCTACTGTTTTACTCTCCCAAATTGGATAATGTCTGGTCAAGATTCCTCACCACCATCCCCAAGTATAAGAGGGTACACTCGTGGGAGTCTGTGCTAGTGACTGCAGAAAAGATTATTCAGTGTTATGTAGGAGGATGGTGGAGCTGATTGCTCCTTAGCTGTCAGGAAACAGCTCATCTAGAAGCCTTGGAGTGTGGGGTTTGGCTCAAAAGGAAAAGTTTACTCACAAATACAAGTGATGCCTGGATAATGGAATTTTAGTGATCAAAAGCCAAGGGAAGCAATGATGGCAGTCACATAAACCTTGTGTTCCGAGAATGGGGCAAGAGGAATAGTAATGAGGGAACTGTGAGCTTTCTGCCTGAATTAAGGAACAAATTGCTGGATGCAATGAATAAAAGAGGATACTAGAAGCAAGTCTGAAAATGGCAATGATCTGCCACGGACAACTCTAGTCACGATCCAAAGAACAGAATTGATGAGCACACCCTGTGGAAATGACTCACCAGTCACTTAGCTTGTTGGCCCTGTTCACGCCCACAGGTGGCCATCATCAGTATTAACAAGTTCACCAACACTAAATAAACAAGCAACACTTTCCTTAGCAGTGTAGGACAGCTGGTTTTGGAAACTTATTTAATTGGCATTTACAATCTGCCTCTTCAAAGGGCCTGAACTTGTACCACTCAAAGCAGGTGAGGCCAAAGTCTTAGCATAGATTCTAGTCAGTTCAGGGAAAGCCCACAGCAACAACAGTTTTCCCCGATCTCTTCAGAGAGGATGGTTATTGCTCAATCATTTCTAGACTTTATCCTTGAATCACTTGGATTATGGGTCTCGGGATATAGAAATACTTTGAAATGTATGCTCCAAATTTATTGTTGCTCATAGATTACCTCAGAATAGCCACATAGAATACAGTTTGGGAAACTGATATGGACTTCACATACTTGGCACCGTGGCTAGCAATAAAGTTTGAGAATCAGGCTAATTGTACAGGTACTTCTTCTAGTCCATTTTAAGGAAAACTATGGTTTTTTTCTCTTTGGAAAAAAATAATAACATAAACCAATAGAATGCTTGTTTATTATGTGCCAGGCATTGCTTCTAAGACCTTTATCCATTGACACCTATAATCCAGGCAATGGCCCAGTAAGGTAAGTGTTATTATCCCTATTTAACAGTTGCTAAAACTGAGACACAAAGAGGTTAAGTATAACAAGTAAGCATTGAAGCTGTGAGTCCAACTCAGTCATTCAGGCTTCAGGGTCCTTACACTTAATCCCAGTGTTGGACTGTCTCTGGAAGTAGAGATAGAAAGCTTCATAAATTTTGTATTTCACCAAATCTTGCCACATTTCTCACTAGCATGACCAGCTGTCTCACAAATATAAATACAATCACAAGAATTAATATTGTAAGGCTAAAATGGGCTATTCTTTACCTAAAGCAATTCACAAAATCCTCTTTATTCTTAGTTTTGCTCTCCTGATTCTGCTTATAGTTCTGAAATTGGATTTTTTTAAAACCTACTTAAAATGTAGAGATGTTTATTTGCATTGTTCCACAGGTTCCAAGCCTCTTGGTTCTTTTTTGTATTGTTTTGTTAATCTTCACTGCAGATATTTTTTCCATTGATTTTTTTTTTTTAGAAAGAGTAGAAGGAGGAAGGGAGGGAGGAAGAGAGAGAGAGAGAGAGAAAGAGAGAAAGAGAACATCACCCCAACCTGGTCCAAGATTGAACCTGCAACCCAGGTATGAGCCCTTGACTGGGAATCGAACTCGAGACCCTTAGGTTTGTGGGCCAATGCTCTAACCACTGAGAACACCGGCTAGGGCAAGCCTGTTGGTTCTTCTTCTTTTTTTTTTTTAAGCCTTTCGGTTCTTAAAGACTATACCTGAGTCCATTGTATGTATGTGTTGTGGGGCACTTGATTCAACACTGTATGAAAAGAATAAATACTGGAGGCGATAGTATTTCTTTGTGAAGCAATGTTACAAAATGTTTTCCTCATTAGACAACCTTCCCCACTCTTTATTATTAACAATTATAATCATTACTCTATTCTTAAGGTCAAAAACATGTAGTTCTTGATAATTCAGAATCTCCTTGATAAAATATTGAAAATATTCTGTGCAGATAAGAAAAAATAAGAATAGTTTAAATCTATGTTGACTATTCATTAGACACGATTCCTCAATTTACCACCAAAAACCAAGGTCCTGGAATGTATCCTACTCTCTCCTAATTCTTTTCCTACTCTGGTTTCATCTCTGTCATATTTTTTTGTGTTGGGAGATATTAAAATGGGTACAAACAATTTTGCAATATGGCTAATGGGACCTTGAGACAGTGATACATTTAGTTTGTGCTTAATGAGATTTATTTTTCTTCCTAAATTCTGTGAACATTGTGGGTTTCATTATTTTCTTCAAATATGTAATGTTGTGGTTTCTTTGCTAATTTTAAGAAAATATATTTGTACCCCATTTTACTTTTTAGCCCTGCCCTCCTTCCATTCTCCAGAGAGGGAAGAGGGCTGAAAATGAAGTTAAAAATCCATGATGCCTCCCTGATGAAAACGTCATAAAATCCCTAAGTACAGGGTTTGGAGAGCTTCCAGGTTGGTGAACACATGGAGGTGCTGGGAGAGTTGTATGCCTGGACAGGGCAGGAAGCTGCCCCCCTTCGCATATACCTTGCCCTATGCATCTCTTCTATGTGATGTTCATCTGAATCCTTTACCATATCCTTTTACAATAAACTGATAATTGTCAGTGTTTCTCTGAATTCTGTGAGCCTCTTTAACAAATTAATCAAGCCCAAGGAAGAGGTTGCTGGAACCTACAATCTACAGCCAGTTGGCCTGAAATGCAGTTGACAACCTGGGATTGCGATTGGTGTCTAAAGTATATTTGTTGGGTACTGGCAGGGGCAGTCTTGGGGCACTGAGCCCTTCACCTGTGGAATCTGATGTTATCTCAAGGTAGATAGTGTCAGAATTGAGTTGAACTGTGGAACACCCAACTAGCGTCACAGAAAATTGCTTGGTGAAGAACCTCCACATATTTCGTGATAAGAACTAAAGTGTTTTGTATAAGTAGAAAAGGAGACTCACAGAGAAGAAGCTCATAGTAGGAAAGAACTGGGTTTTCCCTATGCAAGAGGTAGAAAACTGAATTTTTCTAATTCATTACACCATGGAACTGGTGAGGAAATTAGATGAGAAAATGAATGTAAAAAGCTTAGCATAATTCTTAGCCAACCCTAAATGATTCTCAATGTCCTCCAATAACCAAGCGACAATTTTTTTTTATCTCAAGAATATATCCTTAGTCCTTTCTAATAATCATCCCTAGCTGTCTATAATTTATAATGCTCAACCTGATTTCCTCATTTGCCCCTAGACTATTCAAAAGAAAAGCAAGTACTGCACTACCCATGTTTCAGTACAGAACACTTTTTTTTGCCCATTTGGTTTTGATTCTGTTTGGCACTTTGCTGATTTTTAGGCTAAATAAACAGTTCCAAGAGCTTCTGAACTTTGAAAGGGAGATTAAGCTGGATTCTCTCCTCTCACTATCATTAGAAATAAGTTTTCATAAGTTTGATTAGTTCTGTTGGTCTTTGGGAAAGAAATCCAGGGGGAGGGGGGTAAGAAAAATCTTCAGGGTTCTGGGCCACTTAAACAGACATCCCTAAAACAGCAGCTGCTCTCAGGTAGTACAATAAGAAGGCTTAGTTTCCATGTTCCCCTTAAGTCTCCATATGGAAGTTATATAAGTAGAAACCACTAAACCAGTTCAATGAAACCCAAACTGCTGAGTTTTGCACTCTTTTAAAAGAGGCCTTCTGTTTCCTAACCATCATGAGCTTGGGAAATTTTCCATTGATTTGGAGGGTTGTCATGTAAGCCACTCAACCAGTTCCACTCAAAGATTCAACACAGATTGACTGAAATAGTGAAATGAATCCAATTAGTTGACTGACGTCTCCATTTCACTTTATTTTATAACTGCATTCTGTGGTCAAATAATTCAAAAGAATTTTCTTTTTTTCTTTTCCTTCTTCTAAAAGCTCTAAAGAGCTATTGTTAAAGGGTTGGGGCTCAGACTTATTTTTATTCCAAAAGCACTATAGATACTCAGTAGGCACTAGAACTCACAGTAGGCACACTGATACATCTGGCCCCTTTCTTCCTTTATGAGGCCTCTTAAAACCCAACACACAGGGCTAAATTCAAAATTACCTCAGAATATTTATAATCCAATATTCACAGTAATAAAATAATTAACATATAGATCACACTGAAAATAACTACACCATTGCTAGAGTATAGTTACAATTTGACTTACTGTTTGCTAGGTTCATACTATCAATGCTGTTTAGAAATTTTATAGGCATTGGATAGTCAAGTTTCCCAGTTTTATTGAGTTATAATTGACACATAGCATTGTGTTAGTTTAATGTGTACAATGTACTGATTTGATATGCTTATAAGTCATTGCAAGATGATTACTACTATAGTGTTAGCTAACACCATCATCATGTCATATAATTAGCAATTCTTTTTGTGAGAACATTTAAGAACTACTCTCTTAGCAACTTTGAAGCATGTAATACAGTATTATTAACTATAATCACCATTCAATCTATTTTTATATTAACAATTATATCTATTTTTGATAATACAAAATAATCAGTCTTTTCAATAACAATTTTCTTCCTTCAACAGATTAAAACCTTTTCAGTGCCGGTGAAGTGTCTTGTTAAATACGGATCGTCTGACTCAAAAGCCACTGCCTCAAGTACACCCACTTAAGAAGAGGGAAGAAATGAAACAAAGAAAAATGGTGCTTTATTGAGCACTTGCTGTGTTCTGGGAACTAGGCTATTGCTTTCCCGACATTATCTCTTTCAAACCTCCTAACAACTTGAACTAGGTAACATTATCAACCTGTTTCAGATGAGGGAAGGTTCAGTAACTTATCGAGATCCTAGGGCTGCTAATGTGAAGGACTGAGGATTTGAAGTCAAGTTTGTTGTACTCTACAGTTTTGTTTTCCAAGCGCTGCCCATGCCTTCTACTTCATCCTAACTTATTAATCTGTCCCTCAAATTCAGTAAGTAAACCTCTCAAAAATGTATTTCAGACTCATGAGAAGAATTACTGCCATTATGTGTGTAGTAATGAAACAGAATATTAAGGTATGCTGGTCTATCAATGTTAAAATGTATCATGAATTAAGTAGCAATAGTCTCATTTTCCTTCCTGAGAAAACACATGAACAAAATGTACCTATGTTAAAGAGAGGGAGAGAGAGAGAGAACTCATGGACAACAGTGTGGTAATTGCAGAGGGATTGTAGAGGTGGGAGAGGGCACACAGGGGATAAATGATAATGGGAAAAATAAATTAAAAAAGAGAGAAAATGTACTTATGCTATTTTGGCTCTGAATATTAAAATTAAAGCACCTTTCTTTTTAGTTATTTAAATGTAAGTGATATATGAAATCACTCTACTATCTACCCAAGGAATTTTAATATTTATTTAAATTGAAAGTATTTGGGGGGTAATCAGCAGAAGTCAGTTGAAAGGACTTTCTACATGGTTAGTGACCTCCATGTATGACATTTCCTTTGATAACAGCTAATCAAACCCTGTACACCTCTGTAAATGTTTGTATTAAAAATAAAATTGAGGAATTTGTTTTTCCTAAAGAAAAGTACCTCCTTTAAAACATTCATTTAACATCCGCATATCCTATATTATGTAAAGCACTTGAAATTCACATATTCATTTATTCTTTCAACCTACTGATTACCTACTGAGTCAGACACAGTGTCAAATCATAAGTTAGATTTGATTAGCTGATTGATAGGTAGATAGATAGATAGATGATAGATAGATAGATAGATAGATAGATAGATGCAAAAATAAAACACGATCTTACTCATGACCAAGAGGAGGGGGGCAGGAAAATAACATGTTATATGTTGTGATGAATGCTATTATAAAGCACAGAAATATAACTGGAGCACATAAAAAAGACAAACTCTGACTTCACCCTGCAACCGACCAGGCAAGTGGAAATGTTCCAAGGACTGGGTACAGCACATGCAAAAACAGCATGTTGTAGAAGCTGCAAAGAGCTGGGTCTTAAGTTTGGAGAAAAAGAAGGAAGAAAAGAGAGAGAGGTTGGTAAGAATTAATGACAAAAAGCTTCAGAGGCTACACTAATGATTGTTGGCTTTGGATGATAATTTGGAACAAACCAATATCAAGGAGTATTGTCAGTACAAAAATAGTACCAATTTGTCTACTGGGGAAATGCTGGAACATTTTTTGCACATCTGTGAATATTGGATAAAAAATTTGGATTCCAACCACTAAAATTGAGTCATTTTAAATAATATTTCACTAAATAGAAGGTAAGCCAGCAGTTTATCTTTGGGCTAGCATGCTCTCTAAGCTCTTTTGCTTAGCATGGTTGCCCAAGAAACAAATAGCTACAACTACCCCGACCCTTTTGTTTACAGCACAATGTTAATAGGAGCATGTTTTAGAGAAAGAATTATTCTACTCAACAAATCATTTTGAGGATGCTCCCAAATCTTACCCACTTCCAATCTTACCAATTCCAGAAAAAAATGGGCTGGTCGTTTTTAAATAAATGGAACCATTCAGCCAAGAAGATTAGGCACATCAAAAATTGTCAAGTGAACAGGTATTTTTTATATTTTTTTAAAGGATCCCTTCCTCTCCCTTCCCTTCCTCAATACCTAGAGCTTAAGGTTGACTCCCAAATGATTGCTACTATGACAACACCTAAGGTCCTCCCTAAAAATAGGACCAAACTAAAAATCTCTTCTATACCTTTGCTCTCTCTGATCAAAAATTGTATTTCCTGCCTAGTTGGCATGGCTCAGTGTTTGAGGGTTGGGCTGTGAACCAGGAGGTTATGGTTCAATTCCCAGTCAGAGCACAAGCCTGGGTTGCAAGCTCAATCCCCAGTGTGAGGTGTGCAGGAGGCAGCCAATCAATGATTCTCATCACTGATGTTTCTCTCTCTCTCTCTCCCTTTCCCTTCCTCTCTGAAATCAATAAAAATATTTTTTAAATTGTATTTCCTGAGTAAAGTTACATCTTTAAAACTGCATCCAAAAAAATCTCAGACATTACAGGATTACATTTTTGTGCTTTATTAGAGATGCAGTTTTTATTCCCATTCATTCCATCAAATCCTCTACCTCTTCTTTATTTTCCAAAACCCGGTGCCTGAGCATAGTGTTCTTACTAAAAAGATAACCCAAAACAAACTTCTTGCCCCCTAAGTACCTAGCTTATCAAAGAGAAGTGCCACCTGAAATTTTAATCTCCTAATGCAGTAAGGAATCATAGCATCCAGCCTACTCCCTCTACATAGCTTTTCTCTTGAGGAGTGGGAAAAAAGGATGCATTTTTGACTCCAGCCTCCTTCTCCTTGCTGGCCAAGGAAGTGCACAGAATTAAGCATAACTCTAAGACATTCTGTGATTCCTCTAAGAGAAAGGGGTGCTTGTTTTTCCATCCCATGACAGTGTGGGCCTGAGTGTCCTCAAGCCCCCTGTTAACAATTGTATGTGTCAGGACACAAAGCAACACCAGGAAGCACTCTTCCAATATAAAAGTCCCCCTAGTTGAAAAGGCTTCAAGAAGGACATAGGGTCCTGGGAACAGCCAGTGTTCACATGGCACTAGTACCTCCTTTAATAGGAGGACCCATCCCACCCTCCATCCTAAAGGGTTCAGTATAGATAGGCAATGGAGGTAGAGAAATGCAGAATCTCAGCTTCATCCTCCCAAACTCCATTCTTAAAGAGGCAATATCTGAAATCAGACTTTCCTCCCAAATGCCAAAGGAAATTGATTAGAAATGATAATTAAGTCAATTATGGAAAACAATCACTACTTATGCCTATTTATAACTACAGAACAACAATACCATAAAATATATCAAAATAATAGCCACTGTACATAAAATATGAAATACTTTATAGATATTATTTCTAAATTTGCTATAAACTCTGTAAGACAGGAGAAATTATTCACCACTTTTAGATGCATAAACTGAGGCTCAGTAACTATATGGCTTTTCTGAGTCACAGCTAATTAAAGGCAACAAGATTAAAATCCATATTTATTTAGTTCAAGTATGTATATGTATGTCATGATAGATAATAGACAGAGTGAGTGATTGAACAATCTTGTAGACCTCTGAGACCAGCCACCAAGAATGAAAAACAGAAAATGATTTTCGTATGCATCATACTATAAACTAAATAAATATAGTGTTTGATAAATCAATTACCACTCACTTTCTATGTCTTGAAAAATTCCCATCTTTCTGAATTGAACCTGCAACTGATGTTAACAAGAAAAGTATTTTCTCTTTCCAAATTATGAAGTTTCTTACATAAAGATACACTAAGAAGTTAGGGAACAAGACAAGCTACATGTGGAAAAATATAGAAAATGCAAATGTTGATTATTCATTTAGGCACTCAATCAATCAATAACAATATCCACTGTGTGTCCACTATTTTTAAAACATTTCGTTAGGTGCTCTATGTAAAATAAATAACTCTCCCAGCTCATGGGAAGTTAACAGTTTTATTTAGGGAACAAAAAACATAAATAATTAATTGTTTCATAGAGTGTGAGTTAACAAAGTTAGAAATAGAATTCTGTGGGATTCTGGGGGAGTAAGCTATTAACTCTTCCTGAGGGAATAGGAGAGATTTCAGTGAACATATTACTTGAGATACACACTCTCAACTCCATTTTTAAAAAATAGGAGTGAAAAGATGTCACAAAAACTGAAAATACATACAGGATATTTTTCACATGCACATTAAGCTATCTTGAAGATTCATGACCTTATGACTCTATGCTGTTTATATGCAGCGATTTTCCACCTAACTTGTTTAGCTTTTTCCTACTCTAATCATTCAACAATCCATTGCACCAAATTTTTTAAAAATATATTTTATTGACTTTTTATAGAGAGGAAGGGAGAGGGATAGAGAGTTAGAAACATCGATGAGAGAGAAAGATCGATCAGTTGCCTCCTGCATGTCCCCTACTGGGGATTGAGCCTGCAACCAAGGTACATGCCCTCGATCAGAATCGAACCCGGGACCTCTCAGTTCATGGCCGGATGCTCTATCTACTGAGCCAAACCGGTCAGGGCTGCACCAAATTCTTAAAGCGATGCCTTTACCTGTTGAGTCCTTGCTCAAGAGCTTATTTGCTAAACAATCTTAAACAGAAATACGATTGCTTCCAATATTCAGCACATAGAGCATGAGTTCCTTGAAATGCTAAGGGGTCTTCCAAAGCACTGAAGGAAAAAGGACAAAGATAGTGAGTTCAGTGGATTTATAGTCTCAAGTGTGTACAGAATTGTTCAGTGTCTGGACATTTTCCCCCTTTTCTAACCTTTTAATGTTTGGTATATGTTTTAGAGAATAGTTTCTGTAGTTAAGCCAATTCATAAAACTTTGTGGATGAAACTAGAGTACTAGGCAACCCAGAAATATTCTATGATATCATGTATAAATGAAATGTATTATCCAATTACATTAAAATAACAACTCAAATTGGGGCTGAGGATTCTTCTTCTAGTGAAATATTCTGATTTAGAATCCAAAGTAAAAAAAGAAAAAAAACAACACCTTTTCTTTCCTTTGAAACATGAAATTTAAAGCTTTCAACACACTTTTTATTTAAGAAAAAAACTAGGGCTTATAAATCTTGATGACATAACCACTGTTGATATTTTAAACACAATTCAATATGAATGGCACATACAGATAAGAATCAAGGGTATGTAAAACAGAGAAAAAGAAGAGAGAAGCTGACTCACAAAAGGGGATAGAGAAATATAGACACAGAGAGAGATAGAAAGATTAGGAGAACAGATTAGGATTCAGTAAAATTAACTAATAACAAGGAATAACAGTGAAGCACAGAAAGATCAAGATTCGGGGAAAGAATTCTGAGCAGCCTAGTGGAGAGGTGGGGCTGGGACCTGTGTGACTGGGCTAGTCAAGCTGTCATTCATTGGAGTGGGTGAATCACAGAATCACTGTCTCTATCTTTTTGAAATGCTAATTAACCAAAAGTCTAATATTAACAGCACAAGATGATTCGAATGGAAAGCTTAAGGCAAAATTACAAAAAAAGAAAATTTACTTTCAGCCTCTTCTTCTGCTCCTCCATTGTTTTTAGGTTTGGAGCTTTTGTCTTCTCATTTGGCACATCTGCCTGCTCTCTGGCATCTTTCCTGAGTTAGTCTTGCTTTCAGCTGGCTGCTAACATATTCCAGCTAAGGTTGTAACTACAAATCAAAGTATACCCTCAAGTATACTACTTCCCAGAGGCAAGCATATTTTTAGAAGAGACCTCTTCATGCATTTAATAAATTGAACAGTACGCACTAGGCCCGAAAATTAGTGGTAAACAGGCAATACCTTGGAGTTCAATGCAACTCTCAAAGAGGCCAGTGGGCAGCATGGCAGGACAAGCAAGGAGAGGCTGGGCCAGGGACGAGGTGATAGGGGCCATGGGAAGCAAGGTGGTTTAGTGGATGCAGAAGGAGCGGGATTAAAGTGTTTGTGGCTCTGCTCTGTCCATATTGTTCTGTAGGAGGCATTCTTCTAGAGAGCTCTCAATGTTATTTTTGCTGAACAGTTTCGTTGCATACTGTTGGGGTTAAAGTGACCTCTTAGATTGTGACATCATTTTATATTTTAGTTCATAATTAAAACAGTGTTTGGCACGGAGTAGAAACCAGGGAGGAAGCAAAGAGAGGAAAGGAAGGAGGAAAGACAGAAAGCAAAAGAGATTCTTTAGTGAGGGTTGAATAAATGGTACTATAGCACATAAACCTCTACTGAAGAAACTGTACCCTAAATGTATTAAATGTAATAGTCTATGGGCACATGGAAAGATCAGATAGGCCATCTTGCCCTTGTGAAATTATTTTAAATATGTGTACATACCATCAAAGAAACTGGATAGTATCCTAAGGATTTTCACCAATTCAGCATCTTACATGATACCTTACAATTTATTATTCAAAGTGGGTGCATTTTATATATGTCTTTACACGAATCTTAGAGTTTAAAAAAAAGTGAACAAAAACCACAGAATCTCAGAATTAGAAATTGAAACATTCAGGTCTCTCATGAAGAAGGCCATACTTACTGTGAGTAGAATTATCTCTATTGCTTCATTATACTGCCAACACTGCATCATTGTAAAGTATTTCTTAAAAGATATTATTAAATATTGATATAAGTAATTACACTGAGTGGCCAGATTACTATGGCCACCTGACATTTGTAGGCAAATTAGCTATAATTTCGCGCTGAAGTTGCTAGAGGGCCAGACCATCTATAATAATAAAAGCATAATATGCTAATTAGATTGGACATCCTTCCGGATGACCTTCCGGATGAAGCCTGGGCTGTAAGGGAAGCCCAGGTCCTGGGTGCCTGCTGGTGGCCCAGAGGGAAGCCCAGGTCCTGGGTGCTAGAGGGGAGCCGGTGCCGGCAGCCAGGGGAAGGAAGGCCTACTCTTGCATGAATTTCATGCATTGGGCCTCTAGTTATAAATAGGAAAGCAGGTTGTTTACCACGACAGAAGTGATTTTTTTCTGAAGATAGGGTAAACAATGCAATTTAACAGCCTTTGAACATGGGATATATATTATTATGAGTGGCCAGATTATTATGACCACCCCATCAGTACTTTGTTGGGCCTTCAACACTGTGGCTATTCTTCTTGGCATTGACTCCACGAGATGTTGAAAGGTGATGCAAGGAATCTGACACCATGCCTGATGAATAGCACTGTCCAGTTCTGTGAGATTTGATGGTTGTGGAACCAGCTGCCTGATGGCTCTTTTAACTTCGTCCCACAAATGCTCAATTGGATTGAGATCTGGTGATTGTGGGGGCCACCTAAGCAAAGTAAAGTCTCCCTCGTGTTCTTGAAACCACTCCTGCACAATACAAGCACCATGGCATGGTGCATTGTCTTTTTGGAGGAAGCCATCTCCATTGGGATACGCCATCAACATGATAGGATGAACTTGATCAGCAACGATACTTAGGTATGTTGTGCTATTCAGACTGTTCCAAAAGAATTAAAGGGCCCAAATCATGCCAGGAAAACATGCCCCAAACCATAACACTGCCCCACCAGCTTGAAGGGTTGTACTCATGCATGTGGGGTGCATGCTTTCATGCTGTGTCTGCCAAATTCTCACTCTGCCATCTGCATGATGCAACTGGAAACGTGATTCATCGGACCACATGACTTTTTTCCAATGCTCGACTGTCCAATCTTTGTGTTTCTGTGCGAATTGGAGACGTTTCATCTTGGTAACTGCAGACAGCAAAGGTGTTCAAATAGGCCTTCGGCTTCCATCGTATAGGATATTTTGTGTACGGCTAATTTGCCTACAAACGTCAGGTGGTCATAATAATCTGGCCACTCAATATATATATATATATATATTCCACATTCAAAGGCTGTTAAATTGCGTTGTTTACCCATATCTTCAGAAAAAAAATCACTTCTACTGTCATGGTAAACAACCTGCTTCCCTATTTATAATGGTCTGGCCCTCTAGCAACTTCAGCGTGAAATTATAGCTAATTTGCCTACAAACGTCAGGTGGTCATAATAATCTGGTCACTCAGTGTATATGTGCCTAGTACCTTATACGTATTACTTAAATTCTCAGAACAGTTTTATAAGGTAGGCATCATATTATCCCCCCCTTTTTTTTACTGAGGAAGAAACAATATTAAGAGAAACTTGTACTACTCACTCATCCTAACAAGGCTAGTTGGCAGTGAGGCCATGGTCTAAACCTAGATTTCATCTGTCGCAGTCCTGAGCCAGAGCTACATTCTGTCTAACTGATCATTGTATCATCTACTTCAAATATTCAAATTCTGTTCAACAGAACCCTCAGGCTTTTAAGGAGCAACCTCTGGGGCCACCAGAGAGAGAGTAAAAGTTAAGAGACCATGGAGTAATAATCCTTTTCATATGCAAACCAAGCAGTGCACCTTAAATTTATGTTAAAAGTTTGAGTCCAGTTTATAATTTTATAATTTAACTTGAAGAAATAGTTCTATTGCTAATGTGGAAAAAAAATCTTTGAGAATCACTAATCTAAGTTTTCAAAACTTGACTTTTTTCCCCCATGATAAACTTGAATTATTGAAGAGCTTTGAGTGCCAGAACCATATGGGGTTCATCAAGAACTAAAGAGGAAAGAAAAACACAATTCCACCTCCGCATTAATAGAAAATGAACCTTACAGGCAGCTGATCAATAATTAAAAATAAAAACAACTGCTAATTTACTTGCAGGCTGCAGCCCAATTCTGGAATAATAAGCAAACACACACACACACACACACACACACACACACACACACATATGGGTCACTTAAATATACGATATTTCTTCAATATTATTAATTCCAAAGATTAGTCAATTTAAAAAAAATATGAATTTGATTTTATATTTTGGTTGTACCTCACCACAGTTGTACCAATGGCAGAAAGCTTTCCTTTTGGCTAAACCATTTTACTGGCTATAAGTCAGTTTCCCTCCTTGACAATGTCTCCTCGATGCCTCACTCTTTCTATGGCCCTTCTCTGAAAAGAAATACCAGATAAGAGTAAAGAAGAAAGGATATTATTTCCTATTTTATTAATCCATAGTGAAAGAGTGTTATACTCCATGTACTATTCTCTTATCAACTATATTTGTCTATTTATTTTAAATACCTGTAAATGTAGAATTTGGCATCAGAAGTCCAGATTTAAATACCAATTTTGTTGCTATACTTCAATATGTCATTTAATACCTCAGAGTCTTCTGGAATTAATGATAATAATTTCTGATGAGCAACAAAAGGAATGCTGGTTATAAGTACTTTTGTATATCAAGCAAATATGATTTTTAAAATATACTTTATTGATTTTTTACAGAGAGGAAGGGAGAGGTATAAAGAGCTGGAAACATCGATGAGAGA
This sequence comes from Myotis lucifugus, assembly GCF_000147115.1. NCBI lineage: Eukaryota > Metazoa > Chordata > Mammalia > Chiroptera > Vespertilionidae > Myotis > Myotis lucifugus. Next base: position 4,604,240 of record NW_005871111.1, on the reverse strand, counting down.
GAAACAACAATCAGCTGCCTCCTGCACACCCTCCACTGGGGATGTGCCCGCAACCAAGATACATGCCCTTGACTGGACTCGAAGCCGGGACCCTTCAGTCCACAGACCGACACTCTATCTACTGAGCCAAACCAGTCAGGGCAAACAAATATGATTTTATCATTATGATCATTGAATGAGAAATTAGAATCTGGTCATTTCCAAGTTAAGATTATAAAATGGTTAAAATATTTCATGATTCTATGTTTAGATGTAGGGAACTGATTTCATTATGTTATGATTATTACATTTTTGTCCATAGAGCTAATTATTATAGTAACATATGAATTATAATTAATATCATAAAAGTATTCATACTGTATGAGAATCAATATTGGGGTTGTCTTAATTTAGAAAAGAAGAGTTCATAGGCTCTTCATCTCTCACCTTCTACCAGTAATCTAAAACATTTGAACAATTATAAGCTGAAAAAACGTTTGCTCTAAAATATTTGTAATATAAATCATATTTATCTCACCATATTTCTACTCAAACTATTTTGTATTAAGTTATATTCTACCAATTTAGAGCAATCCCCCTCTTTCTAATCATATATTTTCAAATTTTATCGGGTTTTTATACTAATAAGGAAAGTGCATCAAGGTAATAGATAAAATAAAGGCCAAGAATTTGAATATGCATTTTCACAGCAACACTGGGGCACAAAATAATATAATTACTCAAATCAACCCTTGGTTGCAGCTGAAAAAAGCAAAAAACAAGTTTATGCAGCAGTGTATTGTATAATAGTCCTTTACAGGCATATGTCATGACATTATAAAGCAAAGTGTGGTAATTTGCCCAAGAAATTTTGTTGGTTTCTTTGTTGGTTTCTCAGGAGGCAATTTGCCCAAAAAATTTTGTTGATTTCTTTGTTAAAGTGAAGAACATAGATCTGTGTTAAGAGGATATCTCTCGTCTGTTTTTTTGTTTGTTTGTTTGTTTGTTTTTGTTTTGCTTGTGGACAAAGACTGAAATACTGCTTAATCCATTCCAGAAATTGGAATGGATTTTATGGCAATACGAATAACAGCTAATACTTTACTCAGTACACACTATATGCCAGGCACGATCTGAGTGCTTTATACAAATATCAACAACAGCAAACAAGTAGGAATTATTATGTGCTAGTCAGGGTCCTAAGCACTTTTTATGTATTAACTTGTAAAATTATAACAACAATCTTAAATGCTATTGACCCCATTTTACATGCCAGGAAACAAAGACATTGAGCAGTTAAGTACCTTTTCCCTTGGTATGATAGCTAGCAGAACTGAGATGTATATACAAATTGCCTGACTCCAAAATCTGAGAGCTTAGTCCCAAAGCTGTGCTATCATCCTATAAACCTCTCCTAATTAGGGCCATAAATGGGAATACTAGAAGATCTGAGACAATGTTAGTTAGATCTAGAAGGAGCCATTGATATCAAGTCCAAGCTCTATGCTGAGTGAGACTGATTATTTACCCAAGTTCCAAAACCAGATTGAGTTCAAAGCAAAAATTTTAGCCATGAGTCCTATCACATCCATTTGCCCTCTACTGTATATGTTAAAGCATTGAGAAAAAAAATGTCATTGATACTTTCAGGGCATCTCTCAGGCTTCTTAAAAAAACAAACAAATAAACAAAAAACCCTAGCCCTGGCTGGTGTGGCTAAGTTGGTTGGATATTGTCCTGTGCACCAAAAGGTTGCCTATTTGAATCCTGGTCAGAGCACATGCCAGGGTTGTGGGCTTGATTCCCAATAGGGAGCATGTAGGAGGTAATCAATCGATGTTTCACTCACATCTATATTTCTCTCTCTCTCTCTCCCCCTCTCCCTTTCCCTCTCTATAAAAATATATTGAAAAAAAAACTAAACATGTATCTATATGTTTTCTATAAATCAATATTGACCAAATGCTCTTGATAATTAAAATTCTTTTTCAGAATTGTAAGCCTCTGGTGAATATA